>NC_048299.1:76415021-76523123 GCF_013100865.1 Trachemys scripta elegans
TCTTCGGATGCATCCGAAGAAGTGGGCTGTAGTCCACGAAAGCTTATGCTCTAATAAATTTGTTAGTCGCTAAGGTGCCACAAGTACTCCTGTTCTTTTTACGGATACAGACTGACATGGCTGCTACTCTGAAAATAGTCCTCTAAGTAGCCTCTCAGATAAGCATGCCTTCTGTGACGCATTTTGCTGTTTGCCAATGCACTGCACACTTTGGGCTTGATCCAGTGCTCATGGAAGCCAATGGAAGTACTCTCACTGACTTCAGTGGATAGTGAATCAGACCTTTGGTTTGTGCTCCTTACAACTGAGTCCTAATGGCATTGTCACAATTTGTCCTTCCTCCATCTGCATGGGGTACAATGCAATAGTACTATCCTGAGAAGAAATCTGCTGTGTAGGCTTTGTCTTCACAAGGTGTGTTCTTCCCAGATTGCACCTGATTTAAACAGTGCAGAATCATTAGGTTGCTTTGTGTTTCTTATCAGATCAGGAAAATCATTTGGTTACCCTCCACACCACTTTACACAAGCAACACAGAATTTGGACTGCTGTCTCTCTGTTCTCAGACCTCACTCTTCTCCAGGTACCTTTCTGACTCTATTATCCCCCCTGCAGATATTATTTTCTTATGTTCACCTTTTCTAGCCTCAATATCAATCTAGTCCTCACTCTTTTCACATGGGTACCACTTCTTTCTAGCATGGATGTTTTCTTGCATTCCATTCCTTGCACTGATGACAGTCTTTTGGACACACAAAATTTCCACAACTTTGAGCATTACTAAGACCATTACTTTTGGCAACAGCGTCAGGCTTAATCACATCCTCTGAAAGCATCAGCACCAGCCCCAACGTTAAAGTGAATCTTCCAATTGTTGGTTCTGTGATATCAGACCTTAACAAGTTTTTAATGGTTCCAAAATATTTCTCTCAAATATTCCTCAAAACCTAATCTGAACTTGGAAAGATAAGGCACAGACATCCTCATGTCAACCTCACAAAAAAAGGTGTGTGTGTAAATGCCATTACATTATTTTTGACGTAACATCATTCATTTTGGACTGATTCTTAGATTTGTGTATGTAACGAGGTAATATCTTGAGCAGAAAGCCATCAGAATGAAACAAGCTGAGGGAATTATTGCCCCCAAAGATAAACCATCTCACCAACAGCAATACGTTGTGCCATATAAACCATGGAAGTTAGAAAGATTCACCTGTACACCTACTTTATATTCCGGTGGTATCCTGGCTCCAAAACCAAAGGCTGGGAACATTTTATCACTGAAAATAAAATAAAAAAGGGTTTTTTTCACCAAGAAATGTACATTGTTCCGCTAAACATTTATTCCTTCATATTGGTCCATGAAAAAGGTGACAAAGCAGAAGAGCACAGAAAAGGCTGCTAGATCATACATGTCATTTGGTCACCGTTATTTATGTTTGCAAGAAACGTCACCCTTTACTCTCACATTTAGATTCCTGCTTGTGTTTATCAGAGCATCCTAAAACACAGACATTACTAGATTCCCGACACTTTTATCCGAGATGGACTGTTATACTCTATATTCTGACATGCTGTTTGGTTTTCTTTTCTGATTATGTCCTGTTATTTGATATGCCTACTGTAATAGGTTGCTGATCAAGGTCCTGATCCTGGAAAGATTTAAGCACATGATTAACCTTATGCACTACGAATAGCCCCATTGACTCTACTGGCACTATTCACCATGTATACTGTTAGGCATATGAGTAAATCTTTGCTGGACAGAGTCTACAACTTCTCAGATGCTCCCAACTCTAGCAATTCCTCTCTTATTTCTACAGCTGGTGGCTGCCTGCCTTTTGCTGGTCATTGCTGCCACCCATAATAAACTGCTAGTTATTGCTCTCTCTTTCTCTCCTCCCCGCCCCCGATCCAGATCCAACAGGACACCTCCATGAAACATAGCACACTGAAATAAATTTAGCACAACATAAAAATGCACTTCCCCATCACACAGCCCATCCCTAATAGAAAGAAAAATGGAGATTCCATCATGTGAGACCAATTGAAAAAAACCCACAATAAGTCAGTAATGACTATATTTCAGACTAGTAGGAATATCTGTTTCATATAGAAACAGCACAACCTCTGTGATGGAGAGAAAGTACAAATGAAAAAGGTTTGTGACAAGAGAAATGGGAGACAGGAAGCAGAGAAGAGGGGAGTCAGACAGTGTACCAGTGAAGTGCAGAAAGAGACTGGCAAGGAATGTCAGGTGAAAAATGTAATGTTTTTGGAGATTGAGACTAACTGGAGGAGTAAAATTGTCTTGGAGCATCCCACAAGTGGGGAAACAGATACACAGTAAGTGTAGTCCTGTTCTGTTTTCTGCCCCATGATTGAGGGTAGCTTGGGTTCCTTCCAATATTTTAGAAATAATTTTCATATAGGTAAGATCTATGACAACATAGGTCTTCCAGATAACAAGAGACAGAATCATCCTCCTCCCGATGACAGAGTCTAATGAAGGGAGGATTGTGTAATTAAGGGTGTTTGGATTTGGGTTCATAGAACTGTCCAGGTGGGAAGTGTCTTCTGGCAACGTTACAAAAGGGGAAATTTTACCTACAGCAAGTTGCAGGTTGCATGAGGGTTTCCATCTGTAATCTGACTGGTGTCTACTAAAATCTGTTCAAAGATTTTATTTTACAGTAGACATAGGTTGGGAGATGAGCTGGTATATTTAATGTCATGGTAAATTTGCTTCCAAGTGTTACAACGAGATGCCTTGTTCTTCATTCCAGTTTGATCATTTGGATGGAGGGGAGAGAGATCCTGATTCAGGAGACCAGGAGACTACATGGCCACTCGTTTCCTTCTTGCTTCACAGAGCTCATTTTTGCAGATGCTACAGACCCCTTTCTCTCCATATAGTATATGGAAAATGACAAACTGTGATGACATCTTGGCCCCCTTTCAGCAAAGCATTTAGGCATGTGCTTAGTCTTAAACATGCTCTTAAATCCACCCTATTCAGCAAAGCATTTACGCACATGCTTAACTTTAAACAAGGTCTTAACTCCCAATGAAGTCATTAACATACATGCATCAGTGCTTTGCTGACTTGGATCCAGCTGCCTCTGCTTGAAGACTGCACGGAATAGTCAGGAGGCTGAGTTTCTGTTACTATCTTGGGAACCCCCAAAAATGCACAGTTTGGGGCAGAACTTCTAATTGGCTCTGTGGTCAGTCCTTGACATTATCTAGTGAATAACTCATGATTGCAGACATACTCACAGAAATATATCAGCACCCACTACAGGTGTCACACTACTCAGTCGGGCATCCTGCCTGAAAGGTGCCATGGTATTTTTTGTCAATCATTTGGGAGCAGGAGCAAAATGGAAGTATTTTTTTAAAAAACCTCTCAGATGTTGGGGACTGCCTGGCTTGGGGGATTGACAATGGGGTGTGGAAATAGTCATCACGCCCAGATCAATGGTGCCTAACAATGGCTTGGCTGTAGTGAGTAAAAGTTGTTCCCACCTGAGGGCTAAGCTCTTATGAATTGCTGCCTTGCTATGAAATATACTTGCTGTTTGAATCTGGGGGAATGTAATATTGTGTCCCATATGCTATCCTATATGACAATGAATCATTTTCATGGTAATGAAACATTCATTCCAACAGTCATAACCAAAGGGGACAATGAAAATTTATGCCAACCATCTCCTGATTGCCTTCACTTTGATTAAACACTACTGGAAGTGGGGAAACCCTTTATAATAGATGCAAATTAGAAGTCAGCTACCCATTAAGAGGATAAGAAATAAGAATCAAAGACACAGCAAAATGGGAGAAAAATTTTGTGTTACATCAATGATTAAACGTGGCTGGTTTATCAAATTAAACCCTGTATTGCTGTGATTGAATAGATTTTAAGACTAGAAGGGAGCATTGTGATCATCTAGTCTGGCCTCCTACATAATACAGGTCATAAAATTTCACCTTGCAATTACTGCATCAAGTCCCAAAACTTGTGATGGATCTAGAGAACACCTTTTAGAAAGAAATCTAACTTTGATTTCAGTGGTGTCCCTCCACAATAGGTATTTCCAGTCTTTATTCAGGCCTAATCTGATGGTATCCAGTTTGCAAATTAATTCCAGTTCTGCAGCTTCATGTTGGAGTCTGTTTTTGAAGTTTTTTTGTTGAAGAATTGCCACTTTTAGGTCTGTTATTGAGTGACCAGAGAGATTGAAGTGTTCACCTAAACTTAATCTCCCCATTACTAATTTCTCCCTACTGTTACCCACACCTTCTTGTCAGCTGTCTGTAATCGGCCCCTCTCTTACCACTTCAAAAGTTACTTTTCCTCTGTTGGTATCCTTGCTATCCTGCTGTTAATTGATTTATCTCGTTAGACTGACCTCACACTTGGTAAAGCAACCCCCATCCTTTCATGTATTTATATCTGCTCCTGTATTTTTCACTTCATGCATCTGATGAAGTGGGCTGTAGCCCACGAAAGCTTATGCCCAAATACATTTGTTAGTCTCTAAGGTGCCACAAGGACTCCTTGTTGTTTGAACTCTCTCTGTTATAGTAAATTTTCCCATGACAATATCAAATATTGTTCTCACTTAAATAGACATCTCAAATTGCCAAATTAAAAGCTGAATGCCTATTACACATTTAATTTTTTTAAAAACCACGGAAAGAGCAAAAAGGCAAAGGAGAGAAGCATCATTAAACTCTATTAAAACTGTCATCTTTTATGTTTAGGGAATGACTTGGAAGAAAATGAGCTGAATTAAGTATTTTATCCCCTAAACCATATGAGTGAATCATGTTCCTGAGTGTATTATTAAGTACTTATCTCAGAAGGTCTTGATGCCAATAAATATGGAATCACAACAGCTTACAAGGGATTAGCTGTAGCTCCAAAGAAAATACAGCAACCATTTGAAATACTTTAACATTTCCAGTTCCTTCATCACAATCGGAGTTAGGTAAATTTAGGATACCCAGTTCTGATCTGCATGTCTGACAGGGCCAAATAATGATGACCTGGATTTGGATCAGGTTGGGTCCAATTGCTCCATGCTTGTGCAGCAGGTGGAGGGAACAAGTAGCCTTCTTCACCTCTCATGGTCCTGCACAGCAGCTGGGCACAATTGCATCCCTATGCTCCCACAGGGGTGGGGAAGAGGTGGGCTATGGCTCAATACTCCGTCTCTGCCAGACATCAATGCTGCTAGATGCAGGGCTTGTGGGCTGGATGAGGACAAGTGGAGGAGTGTGGCAGCAGGAGCAGTTCCTCTGCACTCAGAGGGATTGTATTCGTCTCCGTGTAGTGCCAAATCACTCCCAGTGCAGGACAGTACTTGTTAAGTACAACTGAGCCCCCAATTTTTAGTAAGTCCTTGGTTAAGCAAACTTCCATTGAGGTTAATGGACCTGAGGATTTGGCCCATAATGCACGGTAGGTTTCCATGGAGCAGCGGGAATGGGTTGACATTAGTTCTTGTAATACAAAAACTGCTGCGAGGACCTAAAAGTATGATAAACTAAGGCTATTGTTGCACTGTTTGGCTGGACACAGACAGAAATTCTACATAAATATTCAAAATCTAGACATTAACATTCATGCATCAGCTTTAGGTATAGCTGTATTTGAAATGCAACAAATTACAAAATGCTTCTTAGTCATCTTCGGGGAGCTGGAATCTGCTGAATAATATAAATTTATAAAATGGGGCTTCAAGAGCATGAAGGTAATGGCAGTCTCACCTACAAGGGGCATAATTAATGAATAAGGGGAAAACAAATTCCCTGAAGCTAGCCACTGAACGACATCTACTAATGAAGTATCTAACAAATGCAATAGCCTTAAACGTCCCCCGATCATCATTAAAAGAAGACTGAAAAAGCTCTGCAGCGCAAAAATACCAAATGAATTCTGAAATTCATAGGCTAAGCAAAAAAAGGTGTAAATATCTATTGGAAAGAAGCCTTTGTAAATGAGGTGGGAAATGAGCGAAGGGAAATGAAAGGTTATGGTGATAAAATGTAAAAAGACAAGATTGTCGTGCTAGATTATAGCCTAGTAAAATGGCATAATAGGAGAGGTGAGACCAAAATGGCAAGCTTCCTTGTTAGTTTATAAATAAATTGGCCGTGACCTGATTTATACTTGCAGGTGTAAAACGACCTAATTTAGCAAACATCCTTTGTTGAAGAAATGGGACTGCATTGTTAGAAAGAGTTTGGGGGTGCTCCATGAGACCATAGGAGGGCTCTTACTAATCTTTAAAACACTGGCAATTGACTGCCAGTCAAGTGAGTTCTTAGGAGGATGTGTATGGGTCTCTGTAGTTTCCAAAGGGTTAACGCTAAATTGCACTGGAAGATCAATGGAATTGCACAGTAAACTGATACCAAACCCACACAAAGGACAGTTTCACAACCCTTCTGTCTTGGAGGCTTAGAACTCCACCTGTCTTGCAGAGGATAACCTACCCTTCGGGTAAATTTCACTGAGCCTGTAAATAGGACAAGTGCAGTTTTAAAGTTCCAGATTGTACATAATGCTGCACCACATAGCAAAAGCATTGCTATATATATATATTGGGTTTTATCCTTTTTCATTGTATCATGATAAGCAGGGGTGGAATTACATTATTTTTAGCGTTTCAGTGATGTGAGTGACATGATATGACTTTTCCTACAATGTTTTTCATTCATTTTAATTTTGTTTTCTACCAGAACTAAACAGATGGAAAATTCATTGTGTCTGGGAGCTAGGGAAAGTAGGAGCATATTTAGGCATATATATTTGTGCAAGAGAGATTTTTAATTTGCTCCTGTAAGGGAATGAATTTTCTAGGATGACCCGAAGAGAAGTATTTGTAGTGACCCTTCTGTGACCCAAGAGGACCAACTTCTCTGCTGGTGTAATTCAATTGAAATCACAGTGACATTAAGATTGAAGAAAATAATAAAAACAGATACAGCAAAATCAGAAATAAAACATGTTGATAATTAGGTATTCAACTAGATGCCCTACCCAATATCTAGGAAAAAATTGCCTAAAACCCATCCCCTAAGCTATTGATTTGGAATCCAAAATCAAAGTAATTTTACAATATATTTGCCTGTTGTTGAAGTCAAATTCTCACCATAGAACTCCTGAATCAGCCACATTTACTATACTGAGAGCATATATTTATTTCTGGACACTTAAAATACATTTTTCTTGGCTTCATCATTTCAGTCAAACAAAAACCAGCAATCAGTGACAGTTGTGTCCATGTGAACAAAACACAAACTACTACTCAGAGGTCTGTGGCATGGAATACTGCATCTTCCTAGGGCAAATTTAAGCAATAAAGGGCCAAACACCACTTTCAGTTATACCTGTGTAACCCCACTGACTCCAAAGAGGTGATAAAGATATGACTGAGCAGGCAATATGGCCCCACGTCTTTCTGTTATGCTATTCTGTGACAAAAGGTGTTCACTATTGTTACAGTAACTGATTAAACTTGCATGAGAAGTACTGGAAAAATTTTTTCCTCTGTGAACTGATGGGTTTCCAACCAGGATAAACGTACAGCTCAGCTAAATGCTAGTATAACTGAGGGGAGCTACGGGGCAGATTATAATATAAATAACTTGTTATATATTTGAAAGATGCAGGGAAGAAATTCACTAGTCTGAAAGCTCCATATAACTTGTAAATAGGAACATGGGGATGATCTACTAGATCATTAAGTTTGTCCCATGCTGGTGGAAGATGCATCAGACACAAAGCTGATGCGATACTTATTCTTAGCCAAATGAACTGCCACCCATAAAGATTTATGAATTTACCTAATTTCCACAGTAGATGTATCGGACTATCTATGTTACACTATTTTTTACTGCATTTGTGAGTTATTCGGATCTGCTCTTCAGGTCACTTTCTTTGGAGGGAATCACCTCTAGACAAATTACAGCTACTATTATTTACTTGTGAATGCTGACAGAGTGCTAAGAATTGCACAAGACAAAGTTCTAGCTCTGAGGAGAACAGGCTGAATAGATAGATAACGCAGACCAAATTGGAGACCCCAGAGGCAGTTTCTCTCTTAGAGCAACACTTCTATTGTTTTATCCATGGAGAAAGCAGTACATTTTGTTGACATGAGCTAGCATTTGTGAATTTTGAAGAAGAAGTGACTGATAAGGAATTTCAAGGAGACCAGCATTGAACAGGGGTGAAGATGAGAGCAGTAAGAAATGAGAGCAGAGACATGGGCAGGAGTGGAGTTGAATATGTACCAGAGAAACCATTACAAAGTCAATCTTAACAAACGTTGACCACATAATTATCATAGAGATTTCCTGTTCTAATTACCGAGATACACTGTGATGATGGTAGCCAATAAAGGCTTTGTAACGGTGACCACTCCATATATGTGTATGAGTGTGCATGCACAATATGTGATGGCCAAGATCCTGAGGATCTAGTCCAAGGATGATTTAATATAGTACCTAGTATATAATCCAATGACTATTTAAAAATACCATCTGTTCCAATTCAGTTTCTGACCCTGACTCACCATAGCATGTCAGCATATGCTTAAGTCCAGTTAAAGCCAAATGCTTAACTCTAAGCATGTGCTAAGGATTTTGTTTACCTTGGGTGTGTAAGAGTATTGTTTTTATACTTCTTTGTTCACTTTCCATTTTATTAAAGTAGTGCAATAAATGCTTCAAGAAGTATGAAAGTATTCTTTTCCCACAATGGTTTCTAACCTTATTTAGATTGTCTGATAATCTTTTTTGCTTACTAGCCTCCAGAAAGGCTGCCTCTGTACTTAGAGTGATAAACAGATATGTTCAATAATTAACAATATTTTTATTTATTGAGCTGCATGGGTAGATTAATTTTTTAACATAGCTTTAAGTAGTGAATTTATGAAAAAGTAAGTGTTGCATACAGTGAAAACTTACTAATTAAAAGAAACACCCTTTGGCCACAGATTTAAGTAATTAGTATTGTATTAACATTACAACCAAAGCCAACTTCTGCTCTCCTCCTTGTCTCTGACATAATTCTGTTAATGTGTTTTCTTCAGATGACTACAGCAAAGGTATTCATTGTATTTCTTCATCCACAGTGCAGGTACAAAATAGCTACAGAATGAGCTATCTGTTGATTTTAAGATATTGGGATGGGAATAGATTCTGATTAAAAACTAGATCTTATGAACTAAGCTTAGAAACTTTATTTCCCTCCTAAAGGCAGAGCACTTAAGCAAGTGCTTAGCTTCATGAATGGAACTCCAATGGAACTTGCTTAACTTGTGTTTAAGGTTGCATCTATGACAAACCGCAAGGTGCCCTTGGAGAAAAGGGGTGAGCTGGTTCTAGGTTGAGAAGTTTTATTTTTAGGATTTAGTATTCAGTCAGAGTAGGTGAGTTTGAGTCATCCAGGCATAAAATATTGAGGCAATAAGAATTATTATTTTTAATTAATAACAGTACATAATCAATAAGAATTATTATATACTGGGCACTAACAATGTTCTGCAAGTATGAGACGCTAATGTCAAAACTCACCACAATTGCAATGGGAACACGATCGAACCCTAGAGGGTTTTCAAATCTTTTATGAATGTTGGCCAAGATGTTGGATTTGTAAAGGGTTTTGGATTTTCACTATGAACATTTTGCACTGCTCTAAGCATATATTATTCCTGCACTTAGCTGGAATTATTTACTCTTTGCTCATTAGTAGCCATTAGGGAGGTGGCTGGACACCTGTATTTTACAATTTGGTACTTTAGTATTCAGGAACAATATGTGGATTTAGAATTAAGAAGATTATTTGCATAAATGAAAAAAGGTGTTGGTATCTGAGGACAGATATAACCCTGCTTCCATATGTTTCAAGGACATCTTGAAATGTAAAAATAGACGATTATCTTTGAAGGTGAACAAGCAGAGAAATATAAACTAAAACTAATTTTGTATCAACTTTTGAAATTTCCAACTTTTAGAATGAGTAAAGTGCATACTGCTTACTATGAAATACTTTACAAAACTATGGGAGAGAGAACACAATAGAATGGTAGCAGTATAGTCAGAATGAGATGTCCCATGATTTTGTGATGTGACAAATATTTTTAAAAAATTGTAAATACATTTACACTTCATCTTTTTTAAAGTTATAAATGTTAATTTGATTATATGGAACCTGATTCTTCTTTTCACTAAGGTCCCTTGATATTCCTCTGGCAGTGTAGCGGGGCCTGAAAGTGGGTATAAATGTAAAATGTTGTGTAAAAATTAGTCATAAAAGGAAATCTAGGACCATATTGAATAGTCTGATGAGGTATTTTGAATCCACTACTAAGAATAAAGGTTCCAGTTGAGCAAAGCCGTTAAGCATATGCTTAACGTTGAGCATATGTTAACTCCATCCCTATTTAGCAAAGCACTTAGGTATATGTTTCAGTCTGATTGATGTATCTGGGGTTTATGCATGAGCTCAAGTATTTTGTTGAATCAGGGAAGAGAGTCAAAAATAAATATTTAAATTAAAATAGAGACTTTGATTAAGGGGGGCAGGAGATTAGAAATGTAATTTACAAGCCGCAAAATACAAATTTCAACATTTCAAACACAAGGCCAGATTTTCAAATCCAATCCACTTCTTTTGCTTCACACTTGCTATAATTAAAAAAACTATACTAATGTGGAATCATTTACAAAATTTCTCATAATTCATCTGTGTAGATGGAGCGGAATTTTAAACAATGTAACTTTATTTTAGACTGTATGAACAGGCTCTTTTCAATCAGATTCCAATACACATCTTCCCCTTACAGAGACCTCTGCCAATCTGCCCTGGAGGAAAATTCCTTCCCGCATATCTTATCAACTACTATTTTTTCTTAGCCATTAATTATATCATCTATGAACTTCATCTTTTCCTCCCCTTATGACAATTACAAATGATAACATGACTTGAAGAGATTACTAAAAATAACATAAAAATTCTACACAAACGAATGGCTATTTGATCATATTCGGTTATTTCTGTAACACTGTCTCAGGGACATCTGAAGCATAGGTAAATGGACTTTTGGATGAACAGGGAATACTTCAGAGCATTAGGGGATGTAACCACAACACTTAATTGGAAGCTTTAGTTACTCAGAGGTTTGTTATACTGGGCTGACCTGTACAGAAGTCGAAGTTACAAGATCTGATTGTGATATCAACCAAGCTGACCACAGCATATAAAAGACAATCGTGCCACTTGTTAATGATTGGTGCAATGACATCCAATTGCCCCAGGCTTTCTACTAAACTACAAAGTTATTATAGTTTTTCTAATAATGAAGGTGGTGTAAATAATATCCATACCTTGCCAAGTTCTTTACACACCCAAAAAAGGATTTTTTGTTAAGTATTAGGCACAAGAAACACTTTAGTGAATACTGATTCACTTGTGCTGTTTGGATACAAGAAGGGGAAATGTTACAAATGACCAGAACTATGCAAAACTCAGTGGTTTCATTTTGCAGTGGTTTCAGTGAATATTTTCTGTTTCATTTCACAACACCCGAGATCTGTTAGGCAGAAGGCCTGTACTCTAACTTGACCAAAGTAACAAAAATTCAAATCAGCCTGTTACATAAAATTGTTTATAAAAGTCAGGAAAGACAGACAGACTGGACTAGTTCAATCAAAAAAGTCTACTGAAACAACCCAAGGATGGTGGTGAGATCATGTCTGATACACCAGAGGAGCCTGAGACTGGAAATTAATGGACCAAAATTAGTGTGTTGGAAACTAGGCATAATGGTGGACAAAATAATAACAGGATGCACTATTCCAACTATCTCCCCCTTTTGGGATCCTTAAAAAAAGACTTGGTTGGGGATCAAGTGGAGAATGGATTCCTGGGAGATTCCAGGAGGAAAGGGAGACAGGCCTCTGACTCTCTGTAGAGACCCTGTACTTTGCTTGTGAGCCTCAAGAATCATCATATTATCATGACACCCAGACCTTAGCACACCCTTGGGGACATCTGACCCTTTTGTACCTGCAAGGACTCCAGCTCGTTACATGTAAGATACTGCTCTATCTTTCCTTCCCATATCTGTTCCTTTCTGTCCTTCACTTTCTTCCCCCTATCCAATCTCTTTCTCTTGCTCTTGGCTTTTCACCTAAGTTTGAGGTCTTTTTTTTTTCTTTTTTGCATATTTTTGCACATGAAATTTAATAGTGAAGATACTCACAGTCCCCCACTGAAGGAATAGTTCAAAGACATTAAGGGAGAAATAATTCAAGGCTGCAGTTCAACACAGTGTTACACCTGCCATAATAAGCTTATGTTGGAATATGAAGATTATTCTGTGAACCGGTGGCTGGTTTTTTACTCTTTAAAATATAATATTATCTTCTTTAGAAAATTATTATTGTAATTCATAAAGTGCTCACAGCATGCTGGGCGAAATACAAGCAGGTACAAAATAAAAATCCTTGCTAGAGCTGGTCAAAATTTTTCCAATGGAACAGTTGCTTTTGGAAAGAATCATTGTATAAAATCACTTTATACAGCCACACACACACACAAAAGAATACTTAAAGGGGGTTTCTAGGTAATTTAGATTTACTAATGGCCAATCTATTTGACAGAGACAGGAGAGCTATTTGAAATCAACAGGGGTGCACAACTTTCTCAGAGGGTCAAGTAGTCAGATACACATTTACATGCATATCAGGAAAGATACCTACATTGCATATATAAAACAGTCATGCAGGTGTAAAAAGGATTACCATGCTCCCAAATATGTAATTCAGCATGTAGAAGCAGACAGTGAAGACATTTTCTGTACAAACCAATGATATATGTTAGAGACAGATGCTCTCTGTTAAATATACAGAAACACTAGTTTAAAATGAATGAATCTCAACTGTGTGTCAGTGTATTTGTAGATTGAAACTTTTTTTACCCATAAGGATTCCTGTACGTGACTAACATTAAATTATTGAAGCCAGCAACGTGAAGTCATTGGTTCCATACTGTTAAAACACCTTCTAGAGACAATTCTATTAGCAAACATGGTTATTTACCTGTCATAGTCTTGGCAAATCTCCCCAACAGCAACCAATGCCTTCAAGTACTCATTAGGCTGATACGGGTGGATGTAGTGCAGAGAGCAGCTGTTCCTGGGATCTCCATTTGATGCTGTGAAATCTATAGCTACCTGGAAAAGAAATGAAACAGTTGCTCTATGTAGATGTTATGGTGCATAGGTATGTCCAGATCTGCCACATTTCTTTATCATATGCAGTTGCTGGATACCACAGTTTTAAAACAAAAATGAAACCAATTAATCAAATCTGCAATAACATTCCTTTTGTAGCACTGTCACATGCAGTGTAGAAATCAGCATAAAGAGTATCATTAGACTGAACATCCTATATCACAATTTTTTTTTCTAGTTAAGAAACTATATGAGATGTGCATGCCTGTAAAGAAGCTGTTTAGGTTGTATACGTAAGTATAATACTGTTCTTTCCTGTATTAGAATGCTTTTTTTCTGGCTAACCCTTCAAAGGAAGTTATAAAATAAATTCAATCACATCAAAACTATTATATAAGTATATCTAAAGTAAATGATAATGTTATGATAGATGTCTGAAATTATGTAAGTGGAAAAACAATGAATTACATAATTTTTCCATTTAGGGAATTATATTCTAATATAAACCTACCTAATTAATTAGCCCTAAATTCTCTGAGTTTAATTAAATTCTTTCCAGTCAGTTGATTCCCGGTCTATAAATCTGTCTCTAGTATAAAATCTGTATAGAGTCAAAATCCCTTAACAAAAACATTCCAAACCGTGTCAGATTCCTTTCTTCATTCCTTTGTTACTGCTTATTGCTATTATTATAATCGTAAAACAGTCTAACTAGCCTTTGTACTGTGCTTTTCATCTTCAAAGAATTTCATAATCATTAACTTAATTAACCCTCCCCATTTTGCAGATGGCAGAAAGCTTAATGGTGGATTACAAGGCAAAAACAAAAATCAAGTTAAGCACAGATTTTTATGCTGAATGTGCTCACTGTGGGTTGAGGGAGGCATCCAGCACTGAATTACAGTGAACCGTTTAAAAATTCTGTTTTTCCTTTTTTAAAATTCTCTTTGTACTTCCTGGATGCTAATGACATTCCAGATGAATCATTCTGTGACATCACAATCATAGACAGCATGAGTTGGAATGACATTTCTGACATTTGCAATGTTGCATTCTGGGATCTCTTCAGTGAACCAAGAGGAACCAAAGGATTTCACAGAGGGAAATATATTTTTTTAACAACCCTATAGTTAAAGATATTTTCTGCTTCCCCTTTCCCACAAAACATGGTAAGCGGTGTATTCAGCAGAGAAATCTGCACTTAATTCAGTTTTGCTTTTCAATTCACCTTTAAGTGACTTGCCCAAGGTGACAACGGGAGTTGTGTCATACTTGGAACTAGAACCCAGAAAGTCTTGGCTTCTAGTCCTGTGCTCAGACCATTAGATGATATTTCCCTTTAGCAACATGTAGCTCCCCTGAAGAGCTCTATCACAGGCACACATTCTGTGTTGGGTTATTTGTCTAAGGGTGGATTTTCAAAGGGCCTAAGTGATTTGGTAGCACAAGTCACAGGGACTAACTTTGGGCACCTAGTTTTGAAAATGTTGGCCTCTGTCTTGATTTTTAATAGAGGAATTTGTAACTTGAAGAAATTTTGGCAGAGATTTTCAAAGACTACAAGAGCTTTTGATGCCCAGTTCTCATTAATTTTAATAGCTTTGGGGCATCCAAATCTATGGCTTTGAAAATCTCAGTCTTTGTCATTAAAAGTTGTGAGAGCCAATCAGAACTTTTAATCCTCACACCACTGATGCTCAGTTTCCACTCTGTGGTCCAGAATGTTGTTTGCAGATTCTGTTTCATGTTCAGTATCTCCTCCTCTTTAAATCTTTAAGAACTAGCCCCTTGATATCTGATTGGAAGAACATATATTTTGTCATGCTACCAAGCAGTCCTTTGTTTGATCAGCCTGGGAACATCTCTGCTTCCTTGACCAACTGCAGTCACCTCTATGACTAACATATCTATTAGGAGAAATGAATATAATTTAGGTGGGAAATAGGATTACCTTTCAGCCCCACTTCTCTATGTAAACCTATGCAGCTGTCCTGCCAGAGATTTTGTTAGTCCTGATTTTTACCCCACAGATTTCCCCTTGCAAACTAAGGTAATAAAGAGAAAATTCACCACTTTTTACCTTATATGCATAACATTTTGAACCTATACCATCAAGAATCAAGCTGCCAGCTAGTCACACCTTTGAATAATGATCCTATTAAAATCTTCAGTGCCACAGCTATTGGAGATTGGGCTGTTGACAACCAGTTGATAAGCACAACAAGAATAATAGCAGGAGACACACTCAGAACATTTTGAGTAGCTGTTTGCATTGTACACATTGAGCCAGATTCTCAGCTAGTGTAAACTGGCATACTTCCATTGATGTCAATGGAGCTATTCTGGTTTACGCCAAATTAAGGTCGGACCCACTGAAAGAAAAAGTGAAAACAGGTATGGTGTGGGGGAAGAAAGAAGAGCCCTTACAAACCAGGACATGAATTTATGGTCTTGTTTTCACAGAACAGAAAGTTTTAAAAAATATATATTCAAAAATGTTGAAACTTTTTGATAGAAAATTCCCAATCAGCTCTAGATTCTCCACCCCAAACCAGGGCTTGTTATACCATGGAAGGAAGTAGATATGAAAGGGAGTAGAGACTCTACATGGTGTCTATGCCTATTGCTTAATCTTACCTGTGTCCATACATGGTCTCTCACATTTGTATGAATCCCAACAACCTTGTGTTCCTCGCAAAATATGCTAGATCAAGGCCTGTGGGCCAATATTTTCAAAGGCATGTGTCTAAAAATAGGAGTCTGATTCCTATTTAGGCACCTAAATCAGGGGTCTGATTTTCAAAAATGCTAAGCACCTAGCAGCTCTCAACTGCTGAATTTCAAAGACCACAAGGCATCTGCTTTTGAAAATCTTGGCCTATGGATGCATGTGATTATTTAGTAAAACATTTATATTTTCTCTGAAATAAAATTAACTTAAAGATTTTGCATAGATTACAAAAACATGATTGCTGTTCTACTCCCTACACAAACATTTTCTCATGTACCAGAAAAAGAAGGGACAGGTGCTATAAAGACGCTATAGATGTTGGCCTTTTCACTGATAACCCAAAAAGAGACTCTTAATGAGGTTGCAGTGACATGCACCAGAGGGAATTGGACAAATCCTTTTTCTTGCAATGACTGTTTGCCAAGGTCATGTGGTGTCAGAATGAGCAGCAGGCTTAGTGAGCAAGGCAGGCCTGTGGTCAGTGTTTTTGGGGGTGGGAAGGCAGGAACCCGATTGAAACGCGTTTCTTTACTGGAAATTGTCCTTGTAGTACAGATTCACTTAATGCCTGTGTATTTACAGACGGTGAATACCCTCATTTCCTATTATGATGCTTTTATTAAACTTGTGATTTTGCTGCATGGTACAATCTTCTCAGCAGGTATCAGCAAAAGAGACACATGCTCCATACACTGTATTCTGAGTAGAAGAGGAATACTCTCTCTCTCTTCCATCATTAACTACAACTACAGCTCCATCTACAAATGTGCAAAGCATAACATCAGCTGTTTTCTCTGAACACAGTAAGGTCTTTAAAAGTTTTTAAGCTTTAAAAAAATGCACCTCTGGGGATATGGGGGGAATGAGTGATGAGTTCTCTTTTCTTGCGCTGCTAATAACCTTCCACAAGAAACAACAATGCCACTCATATGCTGATGCATTGTGTTGCCAAGGCTCAGTTTTGATCCTGTCTCTTGCTGAGAGGAGGATTTCTACGCAAAGCCGAAATGATATTTGCAACGGTTCCAAAACAGCAGCATGTAGCAGCTCTAGTTTCTTAATGTTCCTGACTGACAATTTAAGGCACTCAGTCTTGCATGGTAGCACCAAGCCTGCATGCATGTGGGGAAGCTTTCTGATTCTAAATGAAAGAATCACAGAAATTAGGGATGGAATTTGCTTGTCTAACCCCCTTGCCAAGGCAGGATTTTTTCCCTACAACATATTTGCTTGTGTTTGGTCCAGTGTATCTTTAAATGTGCCAGGTGTTGGCACTTCCATCACCTCCCACTGTTCAATATGGGTATCCCACAGCAAAGGATTATACACCCTTAGGAAGATTTCCGTAATCCGTGTAAAAGTGTTTTTAATGCACTGATAATTTCCTGCTTAGCCTTCTACCAGCTCAGTCAGCAAATTATCAGCTTGTCCTATTGTCTTGACCTGTCTGACCCAGAAGCAGTCCTGTACGCACTTTCAGTTGCAGCTCTTAAAATGGGTGTTACATATCCTTTCTGCCATACTTCCTAAAGTGAAGAGAATGTCTTCTGACTGTAAACCCATTAACTTTGCCAACTTCTACTGACTGTTTCTCACACCTAGCAGGGAACTCTGTCAGATCACTGATACAGACTTCTGCATTAAAAGCCTCACAGAAGTAACCATGTGGAATCTGCGCTATTGATGACAAAATTCCCTAGAAGAAAGTTTCTCAACAAATCATTCTAAAAAAACACAACAAAAAAAGTTTACTCTTGGTTCTCTAAGATGTTTGTTCTAACTATGAACTATGTAACCACAATGGATGAACAACGTATCCCAAGAGCACACAGCATGATGTTACAAAAGCTCTCATTAGTGCTTTAAATTAGCAGCAACACTATACTATAGCTTTTTGTTCCCAAACCTATGCTTAGCATCTTAGCTTCCCTCCCCCCATCAAATGTCCTTTCAGATCACAGCTGCATTGTACTATCTGTACACTGCATGAACTCAACGGAAACATAATTAATCCTAAAACAAAAAGAGGGTTGGATGACTTACTACGAGTTTGTGAACTTTGCTTCTGTCTTAGCAAAGAGGAGGGCAATATATCACTGTGGTTTATCGGAACTCATTTCTATGTTGACATTAACATTCCATAATGGTGTACAAGAATTCAGAGAACACGGTCACCTTTCTGATTACAGGATTATGGATTTCATAGATCTATAGTGTTTCAGCAAGCCATCTTTGACAAGTGCAAGTGTAGGAGCCTAAGTAATTAATGCAGAATCAAACATCTCTGCATATCTTAACAGCAAGATGCTAGATCATTAAAAAAGGCATGTGTTTTTGCATTGATTACAAATAAATCACTGACATGAATTCCAAAACTAAATGGTGTGGCATAGTCTTACTTGAGAGTGCAAATGATAGAACGTACACACAATGAATCCATTTGCACATGAATGAATTGCACAGTGAAAAAAATGACATTTTTGGCGTGAGAAAATTAAATGATTTGTGCACAGAAGTGACAGTGGGTGAAAAAAATTCACATGAACAAATTGGAGCAAGGTTGAGTCCCTTTTAAAAATGGTGATGTAGCAAAAATTATGACATTCGTTGTACTGGATGCTTAGACAAATAGTACCTGGGGACAAGGATAGTGGGTTGGAAGTGGAAGGCCTGAAAAGTCCAAGAATTAGATGTGGTTGAGTGTAGTGGGTATATAATATTTGGCTGAGAGCAGGGGTGAAAGTAGGCCGATATGGGCCAGGCAGCGCGGATGGACTGGCTGGGGGAAGCTGACCCTCAGCCCCGTCCCTTACACCCAAGGCCCCACGTCCCTTCTGCCCGAGGCCCTGCCCTGTACAGGTAAGTCTTTTATGTTACTTTCACTCCTGGCTGAGGGATTGTTTTTCATTTTGACTTTTTTTTTTCTCAATACCAGAGCAACCTCAGCAGAGCTAGCATTTATGTCCTCATATATTTATGCATTACAGGCAAAGCTGGTAGCGCCACTTATACTTAATACTACCCCAAACTTCTCATTATAAGACCCTATTTTCAGTTCCTTATAACTTCATCAAACTTTAGCCACCTGGGCTGACATTTTCCATGCCATGCTGATTATTTATTTATTTTATTTGGTGCATGGAAGGGGTTTCAACACAAATGACTGAGCCATTTCTAAGAATCAGATTAGTGAATATTATTATGTTTTGCCAATATTTAAATATTCTTCCAACCATTTCACTGAAAGCATAGAGTCCCAAGAGCTTTTCAACCAGAAATTTGACAGGGAGGTCATGCTGAATCGGAACTGACTTAAGCCTGGGCAGGACAAGGATGATCATATGAAATTCTCAGTGATGACCACACACACACACACAGCTATTGACACAGACTCTAGGCCAGATCTTCAGCTCTCATACAACAGCGTAGAACAATCGATGTCACTGGAACTATACTGATTTACACCAACTGAGGAACTGGCCCTATATATACGATGGACTTTAGTTGCTGTGGTCTGAGTGGTATTGCTGTAACACGCAAAATGAAAATGTTACGTGTTTGAAAATCATACTGTGACCACAGTTTATTTTATAGTCACAAAATATTTTATAAGAAGAGTTTAGCAATTTGTTAATAATACATTTACAAAATGGCAGGTCAGATCATTTTTTCCTGTGAAAGTGATGACTTTAGTGTTTAAAAGAAGTTCCTTTCATTAGAGTAAAGGAAATTACAGTAGGAAAACACTTACTGTAAACTGTATTTGGCATCCCCCCATGATGTAATCTAAGAAAGAATGCATCTTGTGGATCTGGAAATAAGAAAGCAAAGACATTCAGATGAACTGTGTATTGCTAAAAGATCCAGACTTTGAAACAGCTTGTTTAAGGAAAAATAAAACATGGATGGGGATGGCGTGGGAGAAATCAGAGAGAGCGGGAGAGACTTAAAGCTAAGTTAAGAGAGGAACAAAGAAAGATGAGAAAGCATCACAAACCATTCTGAAACCACCGAAATTATTTACGCACATCAAGGAGAAAACAGAACAGCACTCCTCTGCCTGAAGTCAATGGGGATTTTGCCATTGACTTAAGAGAGAGAAGCAGGCATTTTTTTTGAATTCAGAGACATGACTTTGAAAGAATGGGAAGGGAAACATCTCACATAGATGGTCATCCTGGTGAACTTTGCTGTATGGATGCATAATTGCATTGTATGGCATATTTGATTGCTTACTGGTATTATACAACAACAGGAAGGAGTAATTGGGGAATGTTGATTGTCTGCACACTAGTTCCTCTACAGGACTGTAGTATTTTTCCTTTTTTGAGTGGCTCCATTTCTATTACTCCTTTATTCCCCCAAATCCTTGGTTTTATGCATTCTTCATGGATTATTTGACAAAGTCATTGTTAAATACTGTAGAATGAAATAAATTCTAAAGTCCCCCCAATCAGCAAACTTACCTTAAAGTTCCCAGACAAAAACTATGTTAAGGTGGAGCAATTTAGGGTACAACACATTACAGGAATGTTTTAATTATCCCAAAACAAACATCATAAATCAGGGAATTCAGTGGTAAGGATAAACTTAAAAGAAATCACAATATGTTAAGGTATGGATATTTAGGACATCCAAACAACCTTAACTCTGCTTAACAGTAACACTGTGTAATAGTCACATGTTTATGGTTACAACATTTTAGTGTCTAATCCCAGATGAGATTCAACTGATTTTTTTATTCCCTCCCCCCACCCAATAGTATCACTATGCAGGACACTTAAGGTTAAGAAAATGTTGAAGGAGGGTAGTTTTTCACAGAATTCTCTGAAAAAGAACATTATCTGTCAGCCTCTGCTAAAAGAGAAACTTTCAATTATGAAGATTAATGGCTACAAATGACAATTAATCCTAAAACATTTTCTAAATCCTAATCCAATCTAAATCCAAATTCTAATCCTAAAACAAAAATAGCCTTGGCACAATATCTCAGTGACTTGTTAGTGTATGGGAAGTTTTAAGTGTCAGAGTTACTTCATTCTTAAGATCATTTGGACAGGGGCGGGCGGGGGAGGGAAGGAGAAGCGGGGGTGGGGCAGGGGTGACAGACATTCATGGATTCCAAGATCAGGGACCCTTGTGATCATCTGGTCTGACCTCCCTGTATATCACAGGCCAGAGAACTTCCCCAAAATAATTCCTAGAGCAGATCTTTTAGAAAAAATATTCAATTCTGATTTTAAAAATTGTCTGTGATGTAAAACCCAACACTGTCCTTGGTAATTTTTTCCAATGGTTAATTCATCTCACTGTTAAGAATTTATTCCTTCTTTCCAGTCTGAATTTATCTAGCTTCAATTTACAGCCATTGGATAGTGATATACCTTGTTCATTAGACTGAAGAACCTATTATTAAATATTTGCTCCCTGTGTAGGTACTCATAGACTATAATTAAGTCACTCCTTAACTTTCTCTTTGTTAAGCTGAATAAATTGAGCTCCTTGAGTCTATCACTTATTCAACAAGTTTTCTAATCCTTTAATAATTCTTGTAGCTCTTCTCTAAATCTTCTCCAATTTTTCAACATCCTTCTTAAATTGTGGACACCAGTGTCACCAGTGCCAAATACAGAGGTAAAATAACTTCTCTACTCCTACTCAAGATTCCCGTTTAAGTAACCAAGGATTGCATTAGCCCTTTTGGCCACAGCATCACACTTTGAGCCATGGGTGCTGAAACTATTTCTATAGTGGGGGTGCTGAGAGCCACTGAGCCAAACGGTAAACCCTGTATATGATGGAAACCACTTCAAGGCAGGAGGGTGGCAGCACCCTGAGTTCCAGCACCTATGCTGGGAGCTCATGTTCAGCTGATTATCCACCATGACTCTCAAATCTTTTCAGGGTCACTGCTTCGCAGGATAGAGTCCCCAGTCCTCAGTACGGCCTTCATTCTTTGTTCCCAGATATATACATGTACAGTACATTATACATATACATGTACTGAAATGCATATTGTTTACTTGCGCTCAGTTTACCAAGCAACCCAGATCGTTCTGTGTTAGAGACCTGTCCTCTTCATTATTTACCACGCCCCCAATTTTTGTGTCACCTGCAAACTTTATCAGCAATGATTTTATGTTTTCTTCCAGGTTATTGATAAAAATATTAAATAGCGAAGGGCCAAGAACAGATTCCTATGGAACCCCACTAGAAACACACCCGCTTGACAATGACTCCTGATTAAAATTACATTTTGAGACCTATCAGTTAGACAGATTTTAATCTAGCTAATGTGTGCCATATTAATTTTATTTCATTCTAGTTTTTTAATCGAAATGTAATGCAGTACCAAGTTAAACACATTATGGAAGGACAGCAACACTATTAACTTTTATCAACCAAACATGTTATCTTATCAAAAAAAGGTATCAACTTAGTTTGACAGGATCAATTTTTCATAATACCATGTTGATTGTCATTAATTATATTGCCCTCCTTTAATTCTTTATTAATCGAGTCATGTATCAGCTACTCCATCATATTTGCATGGGATCAGTGTCAAACTGACAGGCCTATAATTACCTTGCTTATCCTATTTCCCCTTTTAAAATACTGGTACAACATGAGGTTTCCTGTAGTCTTCTGGAACTTCCCCAGTGTTCCAAGACGTATTGAAAATCACATTTACAGTGCAGTGAGCTTCTCAGCTAGCTCTCTTCAAACTCCTCAACACAAACTATCTGAACTTGCTGATTTGAAAATGTCTAACTTTAGAAGTATCTGTTTAACATCCTCCTTACATTCTAGTGGATTGAAAAGAGTGATCTCATCACATGATAGGGCTACACCAAATACGAAACAGAAATATTTATTGAACACTTCTGCTTTTTCTGCATTATTACCGTAGTTCTACCATTTCCATCTAGTAATGGAAATTACCACGGGGTGCAGCATTTCTTAAAGGAACCACTTTAAAATTAATTTTAACTCAATGTAATTAACCCATTTACTTTAAGTTCTCAGAAAAGTTGCTCTAAACTGTAAAAGAAAAAGACATAATTTTGGAGAGGGTATGATGTATTCTTCCTGTGTAACAAAGTGGTTGAACCTCTCCTTTCAGTGCAACACTTTTTTATGGGGCCATGACCAGCTTCTCCATAGTAATGCTCTACTTTGAACAGTGAATCTATAAATATGTCATTAGAAAATTCCATGTTTACTGAATATTGGTGATTTCCATATTAGTTGCACTCAGTTTACAGGTAAAATATGTTTTTACAGCTTTCAGCCCGTCAAACTCAACGTGGGTTCTGACTCAAGTTGGGCTGTTTTCTTCTTCAGCTTATTTTTGTTGTATTTTTTATACAATATGCCTAAGAAAGGACACACTGCCAGAACCCAAATAGCTTCCCTTTGCCCTTCCCAGGTTACAATTTTTAGTTTCACACTTTAGATTTTCTTTGCTGGCTCCATTTCCAAAAAATCTTTATAGATACATTATTAATAACTGGGAGGAGGAATAGACAAAGTATTCTTTCAAATGCCGGTACCTTGCACTGGTTAAGAATGACAATGCCTGAATTCTTGTAACTCTTCTTCTTTGCTTTGTACTTGGGGTTTATGCACTCCCACTGTACCTGTGAAAACACCAATCACTGCATGAAAGACAATTCATGTAAACAAATTGAATTAATTAAGGTTGCATGGAATGTTCTCTTTAGTTGATTAAGACCCATCAAATGGTCCAAAGACAAAAATGGCTAAACATTAACTGTACAAGGAGTGATCTTAACCTAGTCCCAGGCCAAGTGCAAACACCTACATTCTGGTATGCAAATATATGCATAGTACTCAAACAGACATCTAATTACCCAGGTCTGTGTACACACATGCAGGTTTTACATGTGAAACATTGAGGGTTTTTAAAAAGAGATCATTTCAGAAAAAGTGGCTCCACATATAAATAAAAATGATTGGGGGAAATTGTCTGATACTCAACATTAAATACGTTACTCCCTACATATTAATTAATATAATATTGAGGGTTTGCATTAAATGACTAAGAACACAGCAATTCAGACCTGAGATTGAAGTACTTTCCTCAACCCCTTTTTTTTACAATATAGCAATATTAAATGCTGTAGATACTATGAGAAAATAAGAAGTTAAAAATAAGGAGTTAATCTAAGTACGTAAAAGAAGGAGATTAAATAACCACTGCCACATAGAGGTAGCTGGAATGTTTTCAACTAAATTTTTTTTGTTGAAATATGCTGCTTTGTTGAAGCTGACATGTTTTGCAGCAGAAACATCAATTTCAACTTGAAAGTTATTTGGTTTTGCTAGCTTAAGACAGACCAAATGTTCAAACTTTGAACTCTAAGTACTACCTTCAAAAATATGCATACATGCCTCTGCACAAGCATCATACACATTGGCATGTGCAAATACCTGTCTGCATATGCCCCATTTTGCATGAGCTATTACACATGCACACTTAGGGCCTGAGCTTTGAAAAAATATTGTCTTTAATGTTATTTCAGGGGCGGTTTTTTAAAATGGGGGGAAACACTCAAGGAAATGAGTGTGTACTGACATGGTGCCAGGCAAGACGAAAAATCCATCTACAAAAGGGGCCAATACTATGTAAATAAGTATTTAGAACAATTTTTTAATTGAATGATGTTGGCTTGAAGTTACTGTATTTTGTGCATTTGTGGAAGAAATCCTTAATTAGGTCCAGACTCTGCAACATACTTAAGGATGTGATGCATTTTAAGCATGTAAATAGTCCCCTGGACTTCAACGTTCTTTAGGTAAAGCCCTAAGAGCAATTGTGATAGCCACCATCTTAGCCAACACACTGGGGATTGAACTCAGGACCTCTAGAACTAAAAGCATAAGTGGCTTCATTTTGAGCTAAAGATCCAAGCTGCTGCAATGATAGGCTATAACAACTCCTATCCTCTGTGGATCAGCACAGCAGGGGGCCTTGTAACACATGCTCACCAGTGAATTACACCATTACTTTGAATATTCAACATTTGAAAATGAGGATTTCTTTCAAACTATCTAATGGGGAAGGGAAGGATATTGCTTTAGAGCAATGTGAGACCTTCTCTTCACCAAGGGCTAACTGTGCTGCCTGTACTGCACTCCTAACCTCGTGGCTCCTGGAAACAGGTGACCTCGCTGATAACAGAAAGATAAAAAGTTTAACAAGAAAAATATTTCCAAGCTGTATGAAGTACAGCTGCCTGTGCCCCAGTTTGCCCTACAGCTCAATTATTTGTCTTGTGAAATGAATTTTCCGACTGAGGTAACAGGCAGACACAGGACCACATGTTCCTGGGAAATTCTCCAGCAACTGCTTTTCTGTTCTCAGGAGGATAGATCAGGCTCCCCCCAAAAAAATCTAACTGAGTTCTCCATGACAGGAGATGGCAGCAAAGTGGAGGGAAGAAATGTGATTGCAATGCAAAAACATTGATCACTCGGCTCTGAGTATATTTTACATTAAACTATCTTCACTGGTAGCAGCTATCCTATAAACGTATTGGATGCATTTATAAAAAGAAATTGCTTAGTTTATCAATTACAATGGAGGCAGCAAAATAGCACCTTCAAAAACCTCTAGTGGAGAGGGCAAAATACAGGAGCCAGGAGTTCTAATCCCAACTCTGATACCCAATTACACCAAACAGATCATCACAAACTTCACCACCTTCCACTCCAAGTGCAAGATGCACTTCTTTGACATATAATTCTCCCTTGGGGAGAGGATGAACCACACGTAATAGACGTTAGTCACTTACGGCACTTCAGTGCTTAATGTACTTCAGGAAGGTATTCAGCTTCTATGACGGTTTGGGTGGTAGAACAACATACAGAATAGAATAATAGTGTGCCCTTGGGCAAGTCACTTAACTTTTCTGTGCAGCAGTAAAATGTGGATAATAATGCTTACCCAGCTTTGTAAAGCACTTTGAGATCTATGGATGACGTTCTAGATAATTCCTAAGTATTATTAAAATATGAAATGTACAGGCAATGAAAACCTAACTGATCAATTGGTATCACAAGCCAAATAAATAATCTTAGGAAATTCCTGTCAAGTGAACCAACAAAGGAAAGAATACATTTTCATCAGGTAAATACACTAACTGATGTTTTGGTAATCTGAAAAGCTTTTATAAAATAAAAAATGTTTAAGCTCCCAGATCGTGGGTCGATCGTGGGTCGACTTAAAAATGACAATTTTAAAATAAAACTCACTTCCTCCTTTACTTACCTGCCAAGATCTCACCCCAGAGCTCCACATTTACACAGCAGGAGCTGATTATATAACAAGCACCATTTTCTAAAATTCCCTATACAATCCTTTCCATGTCATCAGCTCTTCTTGGGGGAACAGAATCCTCGGCACAGGTCTTGACAGGTAAGAAATGATGCCAATTGTTTTGAATATTTTGCTTCACTGCTAAGACAAGTTTGTTTTTTTTATGTACTCCTACATTCTGCTATTGATATGGTATCTGTCGCCTTTATTAATGATTCATTTTCATCATTTTAATTAACCTTTCAGCTGAGAGTTAACTAATACAAGAGTCTATACGCTGACATTATTGTTAACCATTATAAAACTTAGATTCATCATTCTAATAGTGTGCCAGTTAACATTTCTTCCAGATGTCTGGCAGCTCTGGGCTATGTGAGCTCTTTTCTTGTCATGAAACAGGAGGCAATATGACTTCACGGCTTCTGACTAGTTTATTACAAGAGCTGTGCAAAAGATTTTATAATGAAAACCCAAATGTAGCCTGGTTTGAGGTTTCTTTAGAACCTCCAACGGCAATCCAGGTTGAGGGAAACAACTGAGTGAACCTGAGCAATTTTAAGAAAACTTGAACTTGAACCAGATTGTGTTTTCGGTTTTTTTTTTCCTTTTTCGCCCCCTGCCCTCCATGAAATTTGGCAAAATAATGCTGACACTTGCAAGGTAGTCATATTTCTAAACTTCCATTCTCTGAAGTGTGAGACACAGATCACCACAACAAGGGACACTACTCCCTGAAATAAAGGACATTGTTTGCTTCCTCAAATGTTCCTTCTCTTACCCTACTAATCTCCCAGAAGTGGGGTGAAAAATTATGGGTCCCACTGAGACACTTCTTCCCATACACATGTAAAGGAGAGAGATAGTGTCTACATTTGGCCCCATGCGTCAAGAAAACTTCCTAAATGTACACATTTAAAGAATAGAATTTTTGAGCAGCATACTTCCAGCAATGGCATTGGCCAATACATCAAATAAATAAAGGTACCAGGCTGAAGGGGTTCCATGTACCCTGAGGCAAGAGAAACTGTGACACGGAGCTTTTGTTTTCACTTAGGGCCTGTGCTCACATCAGATATGTGAGGAATATGAAATGTGAAGCCAGAGTAGGTGACACTCATCCAAAATGGACCATCATCAATGTGTATTTTCTCCAAAGAATTCCTTTTTTATTTCTTTATTTTTAATTTCCTTTTTCTTTTAGTGAATTGCTGCCAAGACAAAAAATAACCCGTTATTATGTCAATGTCCTATTTAATATGTCATCCTGTGGACTCCAGGTGAGCAATTTGCTTTCAGGGCAGACTCATTCCTGCTGGTTCCCAAGGTTCAAATTGCACCTCTCTGTGCCTGTAAGGGCTATTACATTCCCTGCCTCCCCCCAGGAGGACAGGTGGTGTTTGCACAGTGCTATCTGCTGGGGGTGCCCACCATGGGTAGGCTGGCTGCTTTTAATCTCTGCCAGGGCTCCCCAGGAGACTCGCAGGTGCAGACTGCAGTGAATATCAGTGCATCCCCTGTTTTCTTAACCATGATGCTAAAGCTTAGCCAGCACTTCTGGAGCTGTGCTGGCTGCCTGCAGATTACCTGATGAAAGGGAGATTACTGATGCACTGTGCTTTTGCAGCCCCCCTTTTCTGCCACCAAGGGCCTGGCTTCTGACAGTGCAGACCATCGAGTGGATTTGACCTTCTCGTGTTAAAAAGAGAAGTGGAACTGTCTGCTAAAACTGGGCAAATTGAGACTTGCCTTGGTACATTACTAAAGTTACTACTAACTGCTTTACCAGGGCCACCCGGGTGGAGGGGGGATAAGTGGGGCAATTTGCCCCGGGCCCCACAGGGGCCCCACGAGCCCTGGCTGAGAATCCCTTTCCTCACCTGGAGGCGCTCCGAGTCTGCAGTGGTGGCATTTCGGCGGCGGGGGACCCTTCAGTCGCTCCAGGTCTTCGGCGGCATTTCGGCGGTGGGTCCTTCAGTGCTGCCAAAGACGCAGAGCCACTGCAGGGCCCCCCGCCGCCAAAATGCCACCACCGCAGACTTGGAGCGCCGCCTGGTGAATACAAGCTCCCCCGCTTTGCCCCAGGGCCCCTAAATCCTCTGGGTGGCCCTGTGCTTTACTGTCTCACACATGCCCACTTATGCAAGTGCAATAGAACCCTGATCATCTGAAGGGCTTGGGACAACATTCAGGAGTTTGGATAGAGGGGGGAGCTTTGAGCTGGCTTTGAGGCCCCCTCCTATACCTCCTCAGAATCTCACGTATTGGAATTCCCAAAGAGAGAGGGCACGGTTTTGTCTGACAGAACATTCTAATGAATGAAGCACATACAATGGAAATTCTATGGGGGAGTTAAATAATCTTGTGGGAATGCCAGAGGAGATAGTAGATGTAGGAAGGTTTCTCACTTCCCTATTTTTTTCTTTGTAAATACAGAGACAGATTTTTCTATTACATAATTTCTCCCATTGCATTAGGGTCCAGGTGGTTTATGTTTCTATGGCTTTTTTCCAATCCATCTGGTTCTATTGCCTCTATTTTCAAAATTGTGTGATTTTTTTATTTTTAATTAGAGGAGGATTTCCCCCAGTTCAACTGTGAACAGTTTTACCAATTAATCTTTATCATTCTTTTCCATTCTGCTTTTTAAGTGGCCAGGTTGTTTAATGCATTAATAAATGTTATAAAACAACTGCACAATGTAGGCCCCGATTCAGGAAAGCATCTTTATTCAGAACAGCACTTAAGCACATGCTAAACTTTAAGCATGTACTTAACGTCTCACTGAAATCAATGCTGTCCTGGATACGGTAGAGTTAAGCATGTGTTTAAGTGCTTGTCCTGAATTGGGGCCATTGAGATGAAAGCTATGGTTAAATCATGAAGGGCCAGTTTTGGAATTATAAGACTCAAGGAAAGGTAAAATAGAAGGATAGGATATGTTTTGCAGATGTTTGTTAGAGGTTCAGTTTTTTAAAACAACCCTGATATGCATTCTCCTAAATAATGTTTGGCATCTGCTGTAAAAACAGGTGTCCTTCTCTTTAAAGTAGAGGTGTTGTTTTGAGATGGGTGATGTTTGCCTGTCATATAAGGGGAATGAGATTTGGGAAATGACTGTAATAACTGCATAAGCCTGTGACAGTACAACTCTCCCCGTACCATGCTGGGGATAAAAATGAACTTCGTAAAATTGCTCCTTGTTGTTTCTCCCCTCACAGCACAGAATACTTAATTAATCCATCTGGGGCAGTCCAGATGTTATGCATCCCATGTCTCCGATGCCTTCCCATAAGCTTTATGGTTCAGAGTGTCTCTGATAATTCTTGTGTGTGTCATTTTTGGTGACAGAGCATCTCTCTTTTGAAGAAATTTCCATCAGGGATGCACACATTTGGCCATTATGATGTGCTCCTTCTCCCGCTCATAGACATTTATTTAAAGCTGCTGTTTTTTCACCAGGCTGGCCTTGCTAATATTATTCAGCTTGGTACCTGCCCCCTCTTTGTGAAAGCTCTCCTTCCACTCAAACTCACTTTATGATTAATTTTCGACATGCACCAATGCTATCGAGTAATTGCTCTAAAACGTATGGGGCCAATTCAACCCTGGTGTAAGTGGGTCCAGCTCCACTGACTCAATTTGGCCCTGTAAGGACAAGTTTGGATCAGGCTCCATATTAAGGCTTCATTTAAATGATTTATAAAGGCTGATTGATGTTAGAAGCACATTGCAGACGTGAGTCACATGTGTTATAGCACAGATGCTATAAACACATCTGCAGAAAAATGTTATAGATGGTTATAAACAACTTACTGACTTGTTGGACTCTGTACCAGTTGGTTAGCCATTTATTAACCTTATTTATAAATAGAGCCTTAATATAAAGTGTGAACCAAGTTTGTTTTGTACTTTTAGCTCGATTCCGAAATCTCCATTAGAGCAGTCACTAAAACACGGCCAACAGTCTAGGGGTCCAACATTATTAATTCCCACACAGATAATTTATCAACACTAATGACTCCAGGATTAAATAATAATAGGAAATGACAACTTCTCGAATTAGATATGCCAAATCATTTATCATTTTCAATGACTGCCATCAACCCCAATTTGTGAGGCTCCCACCGATATAAAGAAGTGGAATTATTAATGAGGTAATAATTCAATTTTCTCTTAGGAACTGTAATTCATAAGAAACTGGTTAGTTACATCGTAATGATTTCCAGTCAAAGCTGGTGGCAGCAAAGGCAGGGCAAGCAATGGGGGAAAAGTGCAGGGAAAGAGAGAAAAATGACACTCAACCAATAAAAGGTCTTTGGCCATCAGGTGAGTGTTCTATCTCTTCCCAGGCTATGAGATTGGTTTGCAGTTGCATTCCAGCAGCTGATAGAACTTATATGATTAGACTTGCATGAATATAAATAGGTGAAAGAAATTTGCCTAGAAATAGAATTAGAACGCGAGACTAGTTGTGTCAGGTACGTAATTACAGTAACAGTGGCACCTCCCCTTTTTGCTGCTTTCATTTTCAGAACATCTTGTCCAGATAATAATAGGATATGCAGTGGCACTGTAGGATGGGTCAGTTAGTTCAAATATCCTTCCCAGAAGCAGACTGACAACTTTCTGGATCTGAGTGTTGCTAATAAGTCAGTCTTGTGATGGGGAGGTCAGCTGCCCCGGGAGGGATAAGAAGCTTGCTCAGAAATTCCAATTAACTTAACTCATCTCCAGTTTCTGCTGAAACCATTAGTGATTTTTTAATTTAGTGTAATGCCTGCTGAGGAACATGGCTGGGAAATAACTCAATGCTTTAATGTACCCATTGTTAGGCATCTTAACAGCATACAATAAGAAGACAACAAAACATTTAAAATGGAAATTAAAGAACCAACTACCCCCAAATGGAAAATATCCAATTGATTTCATGGGGGTCAGGATTTTACCTCAAATGAAAATAAAAAAGAACAAAATGGAATTTCAAGGGTGTTTTCTACATATTTATAAATACTCTAATATTAAAGGAAACAACATTGCCTTCAAGATTATAGACTGTGCTTTATACACTGATGCACTGAGTTCCACTGGTCCTAGACCATCCTTGATTCTACCCTGTCCCTGCTCCAAACACAGTTTTCACATTCCACTGTATCTGCTCTTAGTAAAATCTCTAATGACTCAATCCTGGCCAAATCTCAGGGCTCTCCCTTTTCATCTTTCTTAATCTCTCAAGTTGGTTTGTACACCACTGACCACTCTCTGATTCTTAAAATTCTGTCCTCCATCAGCTTTTGCAGTTCTGTCCTCTCATGAGTCTCCTCCTACTTCTCCAACGGCTACTTCAGTGTCTTGTTGGGTGGATCTTCCAATTGCCTCTTCATTGGATATTCTCCCAGGTTTTGCCCTTGGTCTCCTGCTTTTGTCTCACTAGACCCCATCTGTAGATGCTCTTATCCACAAGCATCAATTAACACCTTCAACAACAACCCACTAAGCTAGTTATCTACTGCTTCCCACCATGCAATCCACATCTCAGCTTGTCTGACATTTCCTCAGAGAAATCAAGATGGTAACATAAGCTCGACAGAGTCAAAATTGAACACAAAACCCAAGTCAACTGTCCGCTCTCCTTCATACCTCCATTACTGTGGATTACATCACCATCATCATAGTCTCTTAGGCCCATTTTCTTTGGCCCACAAATCCAGGTTGTATCTTACTCTTGCAGCTTCTACAAATATAATATATCAAAGATATATTCTTCTCTTGTCTGTCTAGACTGCCAAAGCTATTGGTCTAGGGTCTCATAGTGTTGTTCTCCACCTAGTGTAATCTCTTCCTCTCTGGCCCCAGTGTCAGCTACATTGCTTCTCTCAAGTCCATTAAAAATGCTGTTGCTAGGATCATTTTCCAGGCTCATAGTTACAAACAAATTTCCCCTCTATTTGTATCCCACCACTAGCTCTTCTTCCTTCACAGCATTAAATACAAGCTAATCTTGTCCTTCCCCATTTAACCTCACCCTATGTATAAGATCTACTAACTAAATCAAGCCCCACCATTGCTCTGCCAGCGATAAAACACTTCATCACTGCTTTGTCTTCTTCTTCCTCTGGCACCAGTGCACTTTCTCCCATGCCGCCCCCACCCCTGGATCTCAGTGTGATTTACAAATATCAGTTAATTAAGCCACTCAACTTCCCAGTAAATTAATGTTATTATCCCCATTATGCAGCTACATAAATTAAACTACAGAAAGACTATTTATATTCTGGTTTCCAAAAGTGCTGAGCACTTGCATTTCTACTGACTTCCATGGGAGTTGCAGGCACCCAGCATCTATGAAAAGAAGACCCCTATCAGAAGATTTGCTCTAATTTACAGATTCAAGCACAGAGCAGAGAAAGGAATGCAAGAATCCTGGCTCCCAGTTCTGTAGATTAACCACTTCTCAACAAAGCAACAGGGCAGGGATTTTACAGATAACACATACATCTTTTTTATACTAGTGAATTATCAGGAGATTTCATGGCAAATCTTCTGAGTTCTCATGACACTTCCTATGAAAATGGTTAGCTTACCTAGATCACCTCTTTAGTAGAGATGAACTGGTTCAGACAAAATCAGAACTTTTTTATCCATCCATTCAGCTAACCTTCTGTTTTGTGATCACTCTTGAGTTTCTCTACACTTCTTGGGTTTGGTCAAGACAAAAGCAGGAGGACGGAGAAGCTACTCTGACTGCACCTCCCCCTCCAAATATAACTAAGAAACGCTTGAAATCTTGTGAGAAGTGACATCAATATTTTCATAAACTTCCAGCTCAGTTTCAGAACATAAGAACAGCCAGACTGGGTCAGACCAAAGGTCCATCTAGCCCAGCATCCTATCTTCTGACGGTGGCCAAAGCCAGGTGCCCCAGAGGGAATGAACAGAACAGGTAATCATCAAGTGATCCATTCCCTGTCGCTCATTCCCAGCTTCTGGCAAACAGAGGCTAGGACACCATCCCTGCCCATCCTGGCTAATTAGCCATTGATGGACCTATTCTCCATGAAACCAAACAGGTTTGAGTAAACTACCAAAATGCACCTCCAAATCTTTCAAGGGGCCCCCAGCACTGTACTCCAGGTCAAATTCTGGACTCAACAATGAACTTTAATGAAACTCTCCTGATACATCTAATAAACAGGCAGGCTTAAATTCTATACTAACTTACACTCCATTTAAGTCAATGGAACTGCATATGGGACAAGTCAACTTGAAATCTGGTCAGGAAATTCAGATGTTATATAGGGTTTTCACCTACCTGTCTCCCTTCCATTGCTCCTCGCATTTCCTTGAATGTTGAACTAAATTCTCCAATGAAGTCATGTTTGCCATTGGAATCCCAGTCCCAAACTATGCACTGGTGAGGGAGAGGAAAGAACAGAGGAAAACATTGTTTTCTTTAGGCAACAATTTTGTAATTTGAGGAGCAATTACAGTATTTATTTGATGAAATGTTACTATGGAAACAAAACTAAGCATACAGTAAAAACACATTCTTGTCAAGATCGGAATGAAATGACATGTGAAATCTCAACATAGCTTACCAGAAGGGTGAGATGTTTATTGTATTAATGGCTGAAGAAAGTGAAATTGCATGTTTAGTGAAATAATTGATTGAACAGAGCTTATATCCAAGTATACAAAAGCATGTTAGGTATAATTGTATATTAGTGTTCACACAATGTTCTGAGTTATAATAATACTGAATACTTTGCTCTGCAAAGTGCTTTACAAACACTAATTCATCTTTATAAACCCTTGAGAGGTAGGTAAACATTATTATTCCCATTTTACGTTTAATGAAAGAGAAACAGAAGTTACACCGAACAGTTTCTACAGTGGCCTTTGCGCTTGTGTGCCTCTTTGTTAGGTGCCCATCTTGAGATACCTGGTGCTCATCATCTGCTGTTCCAGTTGCCTTCCACTAGAATTGTGGGGACTCAGCACTTCTGAAAATCAGACCCAAAGTGTCTCAGGTTGGCACACAAAAAATGGAGGTACCCAAAATCAGATGTCACTTTGTAAACATTCGCCTGAGTGACTTGCCCAAGGCAAGAAAACAAATCAGAGGAAGAACTGGGGTTTGAATCCCAGAGTTCCTGGCTCTAAAGAGTAGATCACACTGCCTATTAATATGTACATATTTTAGCACCAGCAGCAGAGCTTGCCATAATTGCAGGTGATTTCCAATTTAACTGCTTGTTTTCAGCCATTCATAACTTTAATTTGTAAACATAGTCACTCTGGCTAACTTATAAGAGAATACACCATCACCTTGAACTTTAGAAAAGCTATTTATTGATTTTGATTACAAAAATATGCAACCCCCCCCCCCCCAGAGAAGTGAAACATTTCATGGTTCAGCTGCCCACCTTGACTGGCAAGCAGCTTAGCACTCATAGAACAATATAATTGTTAAACAACAGATTTTAAAATTGGCACATTGTCATCAAATATTCCAACACACCCCTTAAAAGACAGAATCTCACATTGCTCCCCAGGTTCATTCAGGCAAAAGCTTGTGTACTCGGACAGGTCTTGCAGTATGCTTGGAAGGTCAATAAAAATAGACTCTAGGATCCAGGGGACCAGCTTGGCAAGCCAGGGACCTGGCTTCAAATGTAGGTGTAAAATGTTATTTTTAATCTCTATATCTCAGCCAGGTTCTTAAATTCACGAAGCCAGGTACCTTAGTCTGTTTTGTGGAGACCTGGCAGGGAGGTAACTAAATTCATAGCTGAGACTTCACAGGTGAATATGCCACTACTCACTTTACCACTTAACTTCCTTTCTTCCAAAGACTTTATTGTAGTTTGACCTTTCAGACTCTTTCCCATTTTGAATGCCTCATAAGTGACATGGTCTACTGCAGTCAAGTTTCTTTGATTCACAAACAAGCTATATGTAGCAGTCACACAAGGAAGACTGCAGTATCTGTGCTCTTCCAGACTCTAATCAGTGGGAATGGTTCAAGGATTAGACACCTCCCTGTCTTGAGTGTTCTGTCATTTTTATCATATCAGGTGCAATTTTTTTTTTACCTTTCTATGAAAGGGTTCCAAAGGGATGGAAAATCTTCAAATCAAACAAGTAAAAAGATTTCTCTCTCTATAAAGCACAGAATTGTTTGATGACAGTTTTGACAGAGATGGAAGAGATATGTTCCTCTGTGTGCATGTTTCTATATTTAGTTTTACTCAGCAACAATAGTATAGAATTGGGTTCCCTGTTCTGATAGCAGGAATGTCTCTTGAAATATAACTTGAAAAAGCATTTCCATCACTAACAGTGCAGATGAACCCTTTATAATGAAATCTTCATACAAAAAAACTCTGGTACACGTATATTCTTAACTACAGCTGTTAGAGACACTAGTCAAAAAACCCACAAAAACGATTTTGCCAACATTTTTGAAATTTTGAATTTTTTTCTGTTCCACATAGTTTGAAATGGATCCACTTTCTGTTTTCTGTGGAATGGTCTGTTAATGTGTTTTACTAAAATAATTTTCAAAATGTATTTAAAATGTTTTTCCAATTTTTTTATTTGCTGAAAACACAGATTTCAGAAAGAAAACACTGTTTCTGGTGAAATAAGTATATCAATTAAAATTCTAATGACTGAAAATTATTGTTATAATTTAAACAACAACATTGGTGAGGATATTGGTAAAATAAATCTTGGCAAATTTAGTGAAAATGGAAAATTTCAAAAATGTTGACAATGTTTTTTGCAAAAGGTTGTTTACTTGCAAAAGGGCAAATTTTCAATGAAAAAAAGTTTCCATGTGAAAAACTTCAACAAGCTCTAGTTTTTAGTGATTAAGATCCATTGGAGGATGAACATAGGATCAGACACAAGTTACCTCTGCCCTCCACCATGAGCAAATGGGAAGCTTTGAAACAATAAAAATAAAATCAGTTTCTGCATAAGAAAACTAAGAGTTAGAGCTCTTCACCCACAGAACATAATGAAATGCCCAGTGTGATAGTCCTATAGTATACAAAATGGTTATTGTTGCACAAATGGGATTCCAATTATTAAACAACTCAGGACTGCTGTCGAATGTGTGATAATTGACTCAGTGAGATTAACTGATATAGCACAAAACAAACTGAGTACTGTGCAGTTTGGAGGAATTTCTCGAATCGTCTTAAAAGGTGCTTGAATATTTATTTTGCTGATATGTGGCCAGTTGCATCACAATGATGAGGATAGTGTATCTTAATTTACTTAGTGAAAAGACGTTTAACAGAGCCTGAGATTCATGTTATACTATTCTACGTTAGGAGTTTTTAGTATTGTGTATATTCTAGATCGATTCTGCTCAATTGCTGTTGCTATCTTGTATGTAGGATAAAACTTGTAGACCACATTCACAAGGATGCGCCAGACGCTTTGCCTCATTCTGGTGAGGCAAAGCAACACTAACCATGAGTTTTTGGCAGGTTTGCATCAACAGAGCGGCACAAAGCAGCCCGAGCAGGCCCCTTATTTGTACATTCCGTACAAAAAAAACTATGTTCAAATAATGGTGTTTAGGTTTCAGATTCAAGCACTTACAAGTTAGGAAAGGCCAGCTTTAAAGTTGCCAGTGCAACCTTAATTCTTCCCCTCTGAGTGCCTGTGGTGGGGCCAGACTACCCCGCCTTAACCCGGAAGGAGTTAAGCCCCAGGGACTGGCAGCGGAAGTCCTGCCTCCCCGGGCAGACTGGGCATGCTCCAAGTGCTACAGGAGTATAAAGGGAGGGAGACCAGCTCATTCTGGGCTGGAGCCTGTAGGAGAAGGACCTGCCGGGGGAGTGCCTGCAGCGGACCAGCCACAGCTGCTGACTGCACCGGGAAGAGACGCTGTCCATGGCCTGCCTGCGCCCCGGCGATTGGAGGAGACCCAGGAGATGACCGAATCCACTGAGTACCAAGGACCCGATGACTCCTGGGAGACCCCAATGGAGAGCCTGGTAGGAAGTGACCCCGGGAGGGTGACAGAGTTGTACCTTCCGCACCGCCTCTGGGGAAACTCAGCGTGTTTCGGTTGGAACCCCCCGCTGAGTTGGTGGCAAACCACTACACTACTGTTAGGGCCCTGGGTCGGGGCCCCCCTTACTGGGGCTGTCACACCCCAATGATAAAGACTCTGGCCCCTAGGCCATGCTACCCTCCACCCGAGGGTTGCTTCTTGGACTCTGGCCGGTAGGCCCCACTGCCCTGTAGCCAAGGGCTGTGTTATAGACTCCTGACGTCAGGCCGCATAGCCTTGATGTAAAGGGGACGTCATAGACTCTGGCCGCTAGGCCACACTGCCCTGGACTGAAGGGCTATTTTACGGACAGTGGCAGATAGTCCATGCCGCTCGCAACCTTGGGGGCGTGGACCGTCACAGTGCCCATCCAATGAGGCAGGGGTCCTGTGAAAAAATAGTATGTGATCATGTAATTAAATACTGTATCATAATGCTTACGCACAAGGGGGCTGAATAAAGGTTGCACAGGCAAAGTGAATGTGAAATTCTATCAAATCAGCATGATTGTGTTTTACACCTACTTTGCAGATTGAGTATGACTAGATAATGGGACAGGGTGTGGAAATCACACTCAGTATGTTCTATAATCTGATGGCATTACTGTATTGTATGAGTATTTGTTATGCACTTCAAAATAATTAACGTTTTTAAGAACAGAGAAGTGAAACATTTCAGGGTCCAGCTGCCCACCTTGACTGGCGAGCAGCTTACCTGCTTTCCCTCCTCTCATCTGACATATACCAGTTAGTCAGCACTTGTAGCTACAGAGGACAAATGCTAGTGGCCCTATGCTCCTGAAGAGAAGTACTGAACTGTGGCAAATGCTGCTGAGTGCACATGCAATACCCATCAATTTCAGTTAGCAGCAGGTAAAGGGATTCAGTACGAGAGCACAGGACTAATCTTCTTCAGCAGCTGCAAGCCTCTATCTGACAAATGGAAAAAGAAAAATCCAGTGAAGGGAGACAGGTTCATAGACATCTATGAACAACAACAAAAATAATGTGTTTCTTTGCCCTCAGTATTGTGTAGCCACTAAAGTTTGGAGGAGAAGGACCAACAGTAGTTTTTCAGTAGCCCTTAGCCATAGTATTTTAACTCCAGTTATGTCCTCCAAGTTCTACCTCTAAGGTGGCCTGGTGTGATCTCGCTCTAGTCACTGTTGAATTGCTGGATCCGCTTTCCTTCTCTAAAACACAGCCACAGGTTACTGGAATATAAAATGAGCAAAGAATCGTTGCTTTAGTGACTCATCTATTATCTGCTTTTCATTAGGATTTTAAGGAGAGGTTAAGAAGAGGGAAGGACTATTAGGGAGGTTAGAATTTTAATTGGAGATTATCTAAATCAAATTATGTTTAACACATTCAACAAAATAGGGATCAAACTGCTTGTTTGTTTCATTCCAAAGGTGATCTAGCTTTAGCGTTTAGGAAGCCACGTACTATTTGGCACAACCTCAGCAGTTGAGGGATACACCAGGGATAGTTTACAAGGAAACACAGTATACTGGCACATTTGTACTGGAGCAGCATGGGGCTCTCTGTCTGCATTTGCCTTATGGCAGTCAATACTTGACAGCTAGATCAAGCACACGAGACACGTGTGACCGGCACCAGAGCCGCAAACTGAGCTGGGGATCCCATGTGGGGCAGCTGCTTCTCCCCGGGGCAGAGGTGACTTTGCAGCACCAGCTCCCACTTCGCCTCCCTCCCCGTGCCACTTGGATGGGGGCTTGGCTCGGCCCAGCCCAGCCTGGAAGGGTGTGGGAGCAGGACCCTTAAAGCTCAGGGCCTGTGGCTCATTGCGGAGCCTGGCCTCCAGCTCTCACACAGCACAGGGAGGGAAGGGCATTTCTCCTACCCCGGCCCATCTCACCCAGACAGGCAGACTGACAACACCCCCCGCCCCTCCCGTGATCGCTGCCTGCAAATGCCACCGCCAGCCTGGCCCAGGGCATGGGGACCGGGGATGCCGGGTGATCAGTCCGCCCCAGCCTGTTCTCAGCCAGGGTCGATTCCCACCTGCATCTCGTGGACAGGCTCTGCTTCAGCTCCCAGCCCAGCTCTGCAGGTGAGTCCCAGGGGAAGGGGAGAGTGAGCGGAGGGGGCTGTAGTGTCCGGTTTTAAAAAATTGGAAAGTCAGTGACCCTAATCACACTTCCTTTGTGTGACCACCAAGCTCACCTCCACCCCCTTTCTTGAACTCTAATATATTCCACAAAAATATCACATGGATTTCACTAAGCAGCCTACAACTCCAGACACTATTAATATTCAGCCATGCTGTCTGTACAGTAAATGTAATTATTTCCACAATTGGCTGCTCCAAGGGGAGGGGGAAAGTCTTGCATTATTTGAGTGGATTGAAAATTTTCAAAAAGTTTCATGTTTTAGTGAACAGAAACATCTTTCCCAATTTTTTTTGCTGATTTGTTCCCCCACCCCCTACACACACACTTTTTGACCACTTCTGTTCATCATATGTCTCCAAGTTAAGAAATACTGGATGATATTCACAAGGAAATCTGCAGTAAAGAAATATCACTCGTTTCTGTCTCATAGGCCTGGCCTATCCTACATGGGCAGGTCAAAGTAAGTTGCCTGGAGTCCACCTAACTGTGGAAACGTCTTCACTTAAATTTGGCTCCCACTGACATAAGTGCCTTTGTATCCCAATGCAGTAACACCACTTCCCTGATTAGCATAGACTCACGGTTGATGTAATTAGGTCGACACAGTGTCCGTGTAGACACTGCAGTGCTTTCATCAACTGTTACTGGCTTTCGGGAGCTGACCCACAATGCCCCACCCTGACAAAACAATTGATACAAGCACTTCTAGGGAGGACGTGCACCGCCAATGTCAGGAGCCAAGAGTGCGCGCGCGCGCACACACACACACACAAGCGATTTAATAACTGCGGTGGCTGTAACCCAAGATAAGTTCGATTGATATAATTTTGTAGTGTGGACATGGCCACAGTGCTTACAATTTGAAAGGAGCGCTAAGTATGAAAGAACCACTTTACTATTAAATATGCATACTAGGTTAAACAGTTGGGGAAGGGGATTTCTGTTACCCAAGTTCCTGAACCTACAGTCAGAACTCCAACAAAACTTCTTTTATTTTTTAAAAATGCATGTGCATCTCTGACATGGGATGGGGAAGTAATAATCTGAACATTTACCAAATGTAGGCTATGTCTTTACAGGCAAAATAGGTGTGTTTTTACTGCAGGATAACTAATTCCATTAGCAATACCACCATAACAAAAGAATGGACACAACAGCACTTTAGTTTGACCTTGAGGTGAAGTAGGTGAGCTCAGTCACTGGCAGTGGTATAGTGCTGGCCTCCCCTACCCACCTCGTGGTAATCACTAGAAGTGCCTTCTCTCCATTTAGTATTTGACAACAAGATCATTAAGATGCCTTAGTTCTCTTGCTGCTAAAAACACCTCTGTGTCAGTGAAGACAAAGGTAGAAGGTAATGAAATCATGTAACTTCACCATAAAATTTATGAATGGGTCCAAAACTGCCTCCAAAGGCTACGTGTTAAAAGACAGACAGACAGTGACTCTTATAACTAAATCTTATTTGGAGACAGCTGGACTTTGGAAATGGACTTTTGCAAAATAGTCCACTTGAGCTTCTCTCATCCAGAAAATTAAACTGTTTTAAACTGGAGCATAACACATACAAAGCCAACCAAATATAGGAAATTCATGTTAAGGCTTGCCAGACTTAATTTCTCCTGGTCACCTACATTTTGCAGCTGATCTAGTACAATTTTCACCTGATTTACTTTAGACGTTAGCTTCAGCATCTAGCAGGGAAGAGCAGAGCCCCGTTGGGATAAGCACTTAAAGACATACTTAACTTTAGGCATGTGACTGATCCCACTGATGCCATGTTAAGCACATGCTTAGATACTTTGTTGAATTGGAATTGACATATCCTAACTACCAACAGTGCAAAGCAGCCAGAAAGTCTGCAGATAATTTAGGGCTGACATATCCTCTGATATAGCTGAGGATCTAGCCCATAGCGCACAAGGTAGGAGCTGAAGATGGTATATTCCACCTGACTTTTTTCCCTCTCTTTACTCTAATGCCTGAAGCGCTCACTAGCAACCTCCCAGGAGTTGTGGGAAGCTTTGGCATCATGACTGTCAAGGGAAGGATAATTTATCTCACAAGGGCCTTCAGGTTTTCCCCAGACATAGTTCTGGACTACAATATTTTTGTGAGAACTGATAAATCAGTCCTCGCTGAGTCCCCTCCCCCATTGTCACGTTTGCTGTCAACAGATAAGTGGGACAAAATGTGTGCAACTCTAGTTGGGTAATACCTGAAACACCGCAGGAGGCATTATTTATTTAGAGATTCATCAGATTCAACTGTGGGCACATTGATGAAAACTAATAATATAATTCAGAAACCTAGCAACTAAAACTCTCAACCCAGAACAAAACTTTATTCATTCTATCCACGCTCAATCCTAGACAAAAGCTTGAGTAACTATAGGAACTATGAAAGTCATCTGATAAAAATCAACCCCTTGAATGACACCTAGAAATGAATAGCAAGATAGTGGATTCTTGGAGAAATGGTGCAATCCACTCTCTATCAGTAGTAGCAGCACTAGAGCATTGCAAATGTTTCCACATTCCACTGGTAGTAATGACAAGTTTTTGTATAAAGTGATTGATTACATTGTAATTTCTTTTGTCAATCAGTGAGGCGTTAATTATGTGTTACTCTGTGGCACCACTATAAAATATGGTCTGGCACACAGTACTAGGTTTAATGGCCCATAACTTGCCCATTTATTAAATGGATGACACCACTGTATCAGTATTGATGATGATGGACCTTCTTGGTTATGGGTAATTTCTGCAAGTAGGAGTAAGAACTTATGCTGGTAGGGTTTTGCCATAGGGCAATATGGACAATAAATCAATCACAAATATTAAGTAGCTGTAAAGTTAAAAAATATTTTAAGACTCCAAACCATCTGTCATTATGGAACACAAGAGTGAAAGATTTTAGATTTCTATACTAGAGGCAGTCAGTGTGTGTTGAATGAGGCATGCAATATAACTGGAGCATACAGACTTGGTTAAACTAAGATATCAACCAGCATATTCAGGACAAAAGTCCCATCTGCAGGGTTGATTTTTAAATGTTGACTCTGCATTCTACACTTGTTTCATAGATGGAACCCCCATTGATAACAAGAAGCTGCTTACTCTGAAAGGGCCCAAATCCGGCAGTTCTTACAACTCTCATTGATATCAAACCTGTCCAAAGGGTCTCGTGACTTGGATGAAGTACAGAAAGGATGCCGATTTATACATGTGCATGTGAGAGAGTGTAAGTGTGACTGAGGCATAGCAGAGAGGGAGGGGGAGAAAAACTGTAGGGAGATGCATGACACAAGGAGGGAAATGGAGGAATGTAGAAATGGAAGTCAGAGGAAGAGGCCAGGAGAGGGGTAAGCCAGAGGAGAAGACTGACTGAGCGGATACATAGAGGGGAAGGAGACAAGGAATATGGAAGAAATGGAAGTAAGGAAAAAGATGTGAGAATGAGATTTAACAGAAGGAAGAAACAAACAAAATTAACTGAGAAGAAAACCATTTCTCATGCATCTTTGAAAGATTAATCTACACTCCACCCACTACAGCTCCTCCCCAGGGGCCTTATTCTAACAATCCAGATTTCTGATCAGCCTCAAAATTTTATTAAAGCTAATGTTAAAGAAATTATGTAATACGTAGGTTGAGAAAAGAGTGTCTGTACATCTGGGTATAATGCTTAGATTATCCACAAATACAGAGTTTGTTTTTAAAAGTCATATGATACATCGCGTACATAATCAGCAATAATTCAAATGTAGGTGAATAAATTTAACAATATAGTTTAGATATTAGAATCCGAATACTCGGGTACATCACTCATGAAGAGTTGTACAGAGAGTTGCTTGTGGAAAGCAAAATGTATCAATGAGTGGAGATTGTCCCTCAGTAATTGAGAATTAGGTAGGTTGTCCATTTAGAAAATACAATCTATCAGGGAGGTATTTCAGTTACTTTCCTTACTGCGCTTCTCATCGGCACTCCAGCTCATCCATCCTGGTATTGCAGATGTCTGGTGATGTGTTCTATGTAGATGTCCCTCGACCACCTGATGGCATCCGACACCATGAGTTGCCACATCAGTCAAGCGTAGTGTTGACCGATTCCGCATTCTCTCAACACTCGCTCGTTATACTACCATTTAAACAAGTACATAACAAAAACACTGACAGAAACATTTCTTTCTCCTGAAAAAGTGTTCCTGGCTCAGACCCAGGATGGGTTCAGTGCTGCACCAATGACAAGCAGGGTGGTGCCTTTTTTTTGGTTGGAGCTACAGTATACTCTAAGCATCAAACTTTCAAAACTTGGGTTCTAACTGCACCTGCAGAACCAAAACCACATGCACAAGTGCACCAAGGTAAAAGCACACATAATGGCATGTGTGTGAGAACTTGAGTAATTTCCTTTGCAAACAGGCAGTATTAATGTACATGCAGTTACCAATTTGCCAGTCCACAAAGGTACATTTTCTTGAAATTGCAGCCACATAAAACATGGCTAGACTTAGGAGAGATTTCTGAGCATTGGAAAGTGGTGCACTTCTTATGCCAAAAAGTGGTAAACTAAGAAAATATAGATTAGTAACTAGTTAGTGAAAAAAACAGTTGTGAAATATATGTGAAAAACCTCTTAAGGGATGTAGGAGGAAAAGACATGGGAAATCATATTTTGTTTAAGAAAAACCAGCATAGATTTAGGCAGGAAGTTTAACTAATCTACTGACATCCTTTTTCTGTCCGTTAAAAGCTTTTAAAAATATTAAAAAAAACAAAAACAAAAAAACAAAAAACAGAAACTAGAATATCATACACAAATTATATTACAAAAAATAATACCTGGATATTACAAATATGTCAATAAGGTAATCAATTGTTCCACATATTAACTTTGTTCAGAGGTTTAAGAAATGAGACAATATCCATTATTTAATTGATATGTAATCATTTCTGAAAGGTCTGAATATCATTCCATGATTTTAATTTAACTCTTACTGGAAATCGTTAAAGATATTACTGCCAAGATAGATAATGGAAATTCAATGGGTGAGGTATATTTAGAGTTCCACAAAGCTGTTGTTAAGGTCCACAAAGGTTGTTAAGGGAGATGAATGGCTAAATTAAAAAGGTAGGAGGTAAAATAAGATGCTGCATTGAAAACTAACTTAAGAGCAGGGTTAAAGGGGAACTATAGATGTACCTCTTCACAGGTATGAAATGCATTATGTGCAAGCTATATTGGGGATTTGTTTTAAAGCAGCAAATTGTGTGTGTGTGCACGTGTGTCCATACACACCATAAGATCGATCATAAACTTGGACCTGAGCACCCTGGGAAAGTTCACATACAAATCTGAACCCTCAGGTTTTCCATTCAGGCTTATCTGCTACATGTACTGAAAATCAGATTGCTAAGTGTGCTGCACTTCAAAAGGAGTGTGCTGGCAGCCGCTGTCACAGGCAGTTTAGGGCACCTCACAGACCTGAAGGTACCAGGCTACACAGATGGGCTGAAAACAGCAAACTTTTTTTTTAATTTATTCATTTTGAAAGAGGATCTTGTAAAGATATGAATATGTGTGGAAGGGAGAGTGAGGATGGTAGCAATATAAACCGAAAGCGGGAAGTGAAAAATGATCCCAATGAAGGTCCTACATCTACAAGACAATTTAAAGACCAGATGTGAAATTCTGGCTGCCATGAAGTCAGTAGGAATTCAATGAGGCCTGGATTTCACCCCATGACTTTCCCCACAAACAGGACACTTGGCGAGTATGTTAAGCCTTCAAATGTAAGTGTGCATTAATATTAGCTGGGAGTAGAGCAAGCAAGACACATGATGCTAGATTAATGAAAACTCATACGGAATTCAGCCACATAGACTGATACGATACAGGGGAAGTGTCAATTTTCAGTGAAAGAAACAATATTTCCAAGAGAGAAATTATCTGCTGCTGCTACGCACAGACTGAATGCTGTGGAAAATATTTTCAGGCCTAATGGTTTTGAGTCACTATTGTGACAAATCTGAACCAAACACTGCAGTCGAGCAAAGCATGTAATGTGTAAACAGTAATTTATTTGATGAATTTTGTCTCTCTTCTTGGGTTGTCCATGAACAGATGATGGGTTCCTTGAAATTATATATTTATATATTATGAATATATCCTGTGAATAGCCTGTTGCTCACTTATGAGCACTCCATTGCAAGTACTCGATATGTGAAATTCAAAATTCACCACTGAACATTGTGAGCAAAACTCTCATGTTTAAATATTATACTCAAACAAGAAAGGCCTCAGCAGCAGGGAACAGCACTGACAGGCTCAGATTTAGGATTTTCAGAAAAGGACCACTGGTTTATTTCCAGAGATTATCAAGGTCAATATTGTCTTGTTTTCTAGTGGTAAGCACAACACCAAGCACTCTGATAAAGTTAGTCTTGGGATTTCTCTGTTTCCATTTTGAACCCCTAACACGAAACAGAAGGGTAAGCTGAAACTGCGCATAACAGTGAAACATAGGATCTAAACAGATGTTTTGGAATATCTAGACAGACTAAAACGATTAGTCTAACTGTCCAGTAGATACTCTTTGAAAATCTCCTGCAGAGAACTGTTAACTAAGAATGACCAAATAATTAATCCTGCAAATTCCTCAAGCTGCCCTGTGGTTCTACATTTTTCTTTCCAAGTCGCAGCTTTGAAAATTTGTCCATTATCAACTATCTTCTGCCTTTAAAGTAATTAAACTACATAAAGGGAAACAGAAGAACGATTAGCAATAGGTTGTGGCTGAATCAGGACAGTGAGATGTACCGTCTTCCCCATGTACAGAAATGCTGAGCCTTTGATGAAAAACAAAAATAATTATCAGTGTTCTGAAAAAGGTAGAGAGGGAACTAAACAGAAGTTCAGTTTTGGATTTACCCCTAGTTAAAAGGGGAGAGGGTTGGAACCACAGTTTTGGCATAATGAATTATGGGGGTCAGCCCCATGAGATTGAGATCTGGATCCAAATTTGCCGCAAATAGTTACTACTGCAACATAAAGTGCTGTTGTGACATTAAAGATGTCAAAGCACTTTTCAAATAGACTAGGGTGATGACCCCGTGTATTAGACTGAGTCCAGCACAGGCAATTAAATTCTTCCTACTCAACTTCTCCCTGCTATTCTAACTGGTTACCGTATTAGTCTTTGCTTTCTACCTTGAACTGTCATGTAATGTTCTTGTGAGCTTTTGAACAGTAGCCATGTCTCACCCCAGGGGTGGGTGCATTTCAGTACTGGATGAAGCAATCCCAGTGTGTATTGGCTTGTCCATTTGTTGGGTTTCCTTAGGTTACTTTCGAATTATTTGGTTGAAAGCCAATATAAAATGGAAGATATTTTCGTTTATTATTTTAACACGATCTCCTTTCAGTTGAACAGAAATCAAGCCCAGGCTCTTTTTGTTGCTCTTGATGACTTGGCTCTTGAGAGAGATTAAAAATCATTATGTTTCTGTGCCAAAACCTGCATCATAGAGGAAGTTAATAAAAGCAACTTTCAAATGAAAGAAAGTCTTTTTATGACTCTGCACAGTTCTTTACTGTATTTGAACTTAGTACATTTAGCAGTACAAATAAGAGCTACTGGGATTCAAAGAAAGGGAACAGACGACTACCTGTGATGTCTCTGTAAAAATAAGTCAATCGTGTATTTTGGTATGGTTGCTTATCAGGATGATGCTGTCCAGCTACACATACTGTGCTGGCTGCAGAATAATGCAGGTTACCATGAGAAAAGAATATTATAGTTACCATGTTGGGAATTATTTTTATAATGCAAGGTGTGTAACAGAGAAGCAAAGGGATTTGGGGGGAAAGCAGAAAGATATAGCATCAGTGTTTTTAATACACAAAAATACTCTCCTTGCTTGGAGGATTTAAAGAAATAATACTGAAGAGAAAGATAGTGTCTTGGAAAAGTGTCTCCTTCACTACAGCAAGTACAGTTATTCTTTTAGGGTCAGATTTTCAACCACTGACATCTGCCTTTGTACCCACAATTTATGTTAGCAAGTAATCGAAAGAGGTTTCCGTCAGTCCATGTTAGATATCTAAGTACCTGGTTTAAATGTGCAATAAGGTACTTTTAGATTGTGTAAATTGCCTTAATTATGCCACAAATAATTGAAGATCAGAAAGAGGACTGGTTAAAGATGAGCTGACTATTCATCCCTTAATGTCAACATTTTGTCAGCTTAACATACAATTTCCTCTGCATTTAGGAAAACGATGTAGGTGTTGACATTCTTTTATCATTCTGGTACATTAATTGAGACACTATCGTTAGAATAATTGTCAATGGAAGAAGCAAGAGGAATCAAACATTTAATCCAATGTAATTATGACCACAAACTGTTTCCTTTTAATGCTGGTGATTTATCTCATAATGATTGCAGGAAGTAAGGGCCACTTATGTAAAATGTGTATGTATATTAACTTGGCTGGTAGTTAAATTCAAATAACCACACTTCAGTGAGAAACAGGACTTGGCACAGATACTTTGAAACATCCAAGCAGAATAAAATGATTAGTCTAACTGGCTAGTTGATACTCTTTAAGATCACCTTTGAAGGAAAGTGTTAACTAAGATTGATCAAAATCATGAACACCTCACTATATTGAACAAAATAAATAAAATTGTGAAGCCATCAGGATGTGTGCACATCTTCTCCATTCAGTCATGTTATTTGTTTTATTTTTTTGCTTCCTCATCCCTCTCCTGTGTTTATACATTGTCCCTGTTTAGACTGCTATCTCTTCAGGACAGTGATGTTACTTTCATATCTTTCTGTAAAGAGCCTAGCACATTGATGCTATTATACCAATAACAACAATAATAATCAGAAAGAGAAAGAAGAAGAAAAAAGTAATAGTACCAGGAATCACATGTCAAAAGCATGCCACAAATCTTAAATAGCGTAAATTGCAAGTATGAATATTCTATCGTAAAACAGATTAATAGTTCTTTGGCACTGGGAATCGGATTAAAAAAACCCTAGAAAAGCATTGGACTAGCTAGGGCTAAGAGGACAGAGCAAAACTGTATTACTTATTCTAATTTCATTCATTGAATTGAAAACAATAATATTTTGAAGTAAGGCACAAGAATGTTCAGATTCTATGGAGTTCCTATTACTCTGTCAGCTTAGAACACAAGACTATCTTTAGTCAGAGCACAGTTTTCTTAATTTGTGACATGCCCGCTCATGAATGGGAACTAAAATCTGTGGTTATGTGGTAGCAAAGAGAACAACAGTGCTTAATGTTATTGTGCCTTATCTGGTGCCACTAACGAGTCACCAATTCAAAGGAATAGATTTTTGGGTCTCACTGACTTATTTTTAAAGAAAAGTCTCAAGGAAAAGGAAGCTCTGATCATGCTAATAAAAATCCATCAAACCCCACCATGAAATTCAGCAATTACTCCAAATGATCGATTATTGTGCTTTCCTTCACTTTACTCTTGTGAACTACTTTATAAGAAACCATTAGTGATGGTGCAGAGATCTGGACTGCAGGTGGCACCATTATGTCATATGAAATAAAACCACATTATTTCCAAGCTCAGTAAGTCTTCATTATATAGTACTTAGGAGACAGCATGAGTTTCCTGATGATGACTAACTTGCTCAGGAATCTATTTTATAGACTGCAATTCTTGTTTATTTACAGTACCCAATCTAATGTAAATCAAATGTGGGAAATACAATTCTCTCAGATGGCTTTTGAAAACCAAATATTTTTCCACGACATGTATCACAGAAAGCATCTGGGCCTGATTCAAAGTCTTGTGATGTCAATGGAAAGATTAGGGCAGATACTCAGCAGATGTAAATTGTCATAAACTCCACTGACCCTTTTCGACTACCTGAGGAACTGAACCATTGACTTCAATGGGTTTTGGATCAGGCCTTTAGACTAAGCCTGGCATACAAGAGCCGCAAGTAGAGTGAACTGACATCTCTGTCTTTAAAACAATTGGTAAAAGGTAGAGCAGATGATACTTTGTCACTACAACTGATTTTGCCAAAATGAAAAGGTGGTTTATTACCAGAAAAACTCATGCTGGGACAACAGAACATGTTGTCAAATATTACAAAAAAGTGACAGTTTATAACATAATGATGAACATAGAGAAACAGAGGGACTGGACATTAAATTTACAAAAAAAAAATACCAAGCAATATTTAATATTTACCACAAATATATTGCAAAGGAAACCCCCAAATTCTGACTCTGTACTAGGCTGAGCAATACAGGGGATGCTTGGAATGGAGGAGGCAGAGAATAACAGGCGTCTATTACCATCTAAGAGAGATGCTCCTAAAAACAGGGAATACTAATACTGCACATTTGGTTTTGTTCTTTGACACGCACGTTAGACTTGTGCCAAATCACACTCCGTTTCTAGGAACACTAAGCTTGGCAGCCTTGAGAGCAGTGTAGACATTTCCCCCATTCTCTACTCACACAGAAAAAAGTATTCAATTTATGATGCCTCCCATTGTGTGAAGAAACAGACTGGTTCGCAGATGACTTTTGGCTTCTATTGAGCATTCAGGAGAAGTGGCTTTTGCAAGCAAGAATACTAGCACATAAGGCATCCTGTACAACCCAGTATTCTCTCTCATTGGGAGTGTGCCACTATGTCAGCAGTTTGCTTCACTATCCTTCAGTGTTCTGCAGTATCATCTGGAGCTTCTTTAGACGTCAGTAATAACTGTCAATTGCCTTCAAGGCTGGTTCCCAGCACTGTTTCAATCTAGTCTGATCAATTATTCCAGAGCAACGCAAGCTATCTCAGAGAGATCTCTCTGTGGTACTGTGGAAAATTTGTGGCTAAACAAACAAATGGTTGGTAACGATTGGGGTGGGGGAGGGAGGGAAAGGTGAGGGGAAGGTGAGGGGGTGATAGAGTCAGAGGAACTCCAAAAAGAAGGATGGAATCCAGAGGAAAGTTTCCCAGAAAATATGAGAGAATTGGCGAGTAACGCTTCATATGAATGGACACTAGAGTACATTGCTCAAGGAAACCAGTGAGTATTTTGTACAGTATCTCACTTTTCTCATCTACAATGTTTGTCACATACTCTGCTTTCCTACTGCCCATCAAACAGTGTTTGAAATGTTAGGGGTCAGTCCCAATGGTTTATGGAGCGGCAGCCTACCACATAAAGGGAGACTGGGCTAACTGAAAACGGACCCCAACTGAAAGTGGATCCCTCATTCTGGCAACTGAATTTCATTACAGCATTAAAGCACTCAAGAGTTAATTGGAACCAATAGGGAATTTTTCAGAAAATGTGACATTTTTAGCCATGTTTTAATTAATTTTCAAGATTTTTGTTTTAATTGGGGAGAATAATGAAGTTGTATACACACAAAACATAGCTCAGTAGTGCTGCACAGCAGGAAATGTTCTCTAGTGATCTGACCGGAGGATTTAGAGCCCAGAATTCCTGATTTGGGGCAAGTGATTTAACGTCTATGCCTCAGTTTCCCAATCTGTAAAATGGAGATAGCGATACTTAAATTACTGCGTACCTTATAGTTCCGCTAACAAGAGTTCTTCTCCCCCAGATAAAATTCCTTAAAGGGAATGGCTCCATTTATGATGACTACCTCCTCACCCCATTCTCCAAACCCTCTATATAGTCAAGTATACTTCCCTTTGCATTAACACAGGGAAGTAAGGAGGTATAAAGGTGCATGTTTCCTTTCCTGAACTGCTGCTTAGGTGGCACAGCTACATTCTGCTCCTAACTATAGGCTATAAGCAATGTTGCCAACTCTCATGATTTTATCATGAGTCTCTTGATATTTGGTGTTTTTCTTAAAGTCCTAGCTCCTGGAGTCATGTGATTATGTGAGCATCTCAATTTTTCTTTGAAAAATAAAAGTAAAGTGTCTATCCTTTGTGGTTGTGGAGAAAAGCTGGAAAACACATATCCTAGAGACTCAAAAGACAAATAAAAAGAACCCTCGATTTATTATTTTTTAAATATCACAATTCTTAAGCCAGTCTCATGATTTGTTGAGAACTGACTTGTGATTGTTGAGTGTTTGGGTTTAGCAGTACTGTATGAATAATGTGTCAGTATAGCTCTTAATTTTCCATGCCTCACCTTAGCCATCTATAAGTTGACTACTTCACAGATGTGGGAGACCAAAGTTTAAGACCCTACTCTGGCTGATTCCGACCATGAACTTGAATTTGGGCTCACTGTCTCAGCTTTTCACCAGCAGTTTCCACTGAAACTTTCCTCAAAACCAATAGGGGGTGCCTGGCCTGATTTGGAGCAGGGTCTTACACATTCCACTCCAGGGCTATAAAGTCTATCTCAATCTGTCCTGTTGGAGCTGTTCCATTCTCTATAAACAATTAAATATTCATTGGGCTTGAAGGCAGGAGATTGACTGTCTACCCCACTGGGTAGGACACTTACCTCAGATGTGAGAGATCCAAGTGAATACTCTCTTCTGCTGATTCAGAGCAAAGACTTGAACCTGGATCTGCCACATCCCAGGTGAGTGCCCTGGCTATTCTGGGGTGCCTGACTCTCTCTTCAAAACCAGTGATTCTATCCTGAGAAACCGACCCAGCCAAAATGTTGTCAAAACAGACAAATTCCTGCAAAAAGTTTCTGTTTCAACAAATCAGCAATATCCAATGAGAAACAGTCCATTGAAAAAATCCTGACCAACTCTCTGAAACACTTTGAATCAAAGACCTCAAGCAGTTTGGCATTTTGAAATTAATGTGGCTTAAAGTTTACAGAAGCAAGTTGATAAGAGTCTCCTCACTCCACTTCCATTCCCTAAAAGCTGAATAAGCTCCCTAAAGCTTCTGCTTCCTGCGACTCAATTTTTCATGTGGCATTGCTATCCTAGCAGTCCTTCCTTAGTGCTGTTTCTGATTCAGATATCAATGATTTAACCTTTAAATACAGAGAGGTAAGAATAGTGGCTGCAAAGAACATGCTGACTTAAATGCTAGTAGGTTTTTGTTTCTGATGAAAATCTGTTCTCAAATAAAACTGGGAACTCTTTATCCCATTCTCCCCTCTTTCTACTTTACTTCTAGCTTCTGACTAGCTTACCGGAGTCATTGAAGTTTTTTGCATAGTAATCAGTGAACAGGAAGTTAGAGATGGGTCAAAACACAGAAGCTGTCAGGAGGGGATTTGTGTTTGAATCCCCGGCTCTGAATTTGTTTCTAACCCTACCCCTGATTTTGCATCAAACCTGAAATGCTAGTTTAAAGCTAATCACGATCTAAGTATTGACCCTTTGGGTCATCTGTACTATTGACCAAAAGGTGCAGCCAATTGTTTGACTACACCCATGGTTTGTTCTTAAAAATGTTCAAGAGACCAAATAACCTAGCCAAATATATTGTCTAAAGACAAAGCAGCACAATATGAAAAGGAGACATATATCTTCCTTCCAGGAAGCAATTTTAATCTTGCAGCATATTCACTTTACATAGAAAGTGTGCTTCAAAGATGTACATTTCAGCGAGTAGTATTTATAGTATGATTTTACAAGTTACAAAACTCTTTACACATTACTTAAAGTTTAATTTAATCCATTAGTTTGTACCAGCTTTGTCCTTGCTATCTCCCTCTACTTGTCCATATCTTGTTTTGAATACTACATTCCAAATGTTGATGAGCCATGAAAATACTCCCTATCTGTACTTCATACAAAGTATTCATGGATCTTTGTTCTAACAAATTTCCTATTTTCTAATGCCCAGGCTGACTTCTGGACTGCAAAGTGTTGTTGGATTCTTGATATGGGTATACAGAATTGTGGGAAGAGTATAATAAATTCAGTTAATGTAACTTCCCAACACCCATATATGTAGTGTATATTATATTAACACTATGCACATAATAACCAGTAACCTGGTGTATGCTATGCCTAAAATATATTGACTAACAGTACAATTAACTGGTCACACTCTGACAGAGGAACTAGCGTTAAATCTTAATGCAGGTACTTGGTGAATTATAATATTCTGCACTTATTCAGAGCATTTCAACCAAGGATTTTGAAGCACTTTTTCAATCTCTCCTATTGGAGCTATTTCACTTTGCATAAGTAAACAGTCATTGGACCACAGAGAAAGAGACTCTAATTTGACACCATCAGCTCAGGATTAAACAAAGACTGTGAATGGCTAGCCAACTACAAAAGCAGTTTCTCCTCCCTTGGTGTTCACACCTCAACTGCTAGAAGAGGGCCTCATCCTCCCTGATTGAACTAACCTCATTATCTCTAGCCTGACTCATTCTTGCTTGCATATTTATACCTGCCTCTGGAAATTTCCACTACATGCATCCGAAGAAGTGGGTATTCACCCACGAAAGCTCATGCTCCAATACGTCTGTTAGTCTATAAGGTGCTACAGGACTCTGCTGCTTTTAAAGCCATGTGGTTACAGCACCCACCTAGAATGTGGGAGACTAATGTTTAAATTGCTGCTCTGGCTGATTCAGGGAAGGACTTGAACTTGGATATCTCCCATCCCAGCTGAGTGCTCTAACAACCAGGCTATTGGCTATTCTGGTATGACACCCTCCCTCTCTCTTTCTCTCTCCCTCCCTCCTGCCCCTCTCCTCTCCTTCCTCCCCCCGCCCAAAAAAAAAATAATAATTTTGAAAGGTCTTGATTGGTTTTGATGTGGAATGAAAACAAAAGTTGAAACCTCAAAATTTTTCATGACATGGAAAACTTGTTTTCCAGCCAGCCTTATTTATGACCATTGGTAGATTTACACTACATATTCTTTCCCATTGTAAGAAACGATAAACAGAACATATAATTGTTCTCCATGATGCAATAATATTTATTTATGCCATGAAGTACCTCCATGGTGAAGATAGCATTTAGCACAATGCTAATGGCATTAACAGGGTAGATAAAAATCAATGATTTTTTAACATTTAAATTAAATGCAGGTTTATTTTTAAAAGTACATTATTTGAAATTATGACAACCTATGTTAAGGTGTAAACTTATGATAATTGATTAAAATAATTTAGGTTACGTTAAAAATATTAAGTGGCACATGTTTGCTGCCAAATTTTAAGGAAAGTCAAACCACAGAACTGATGGAAGTCAATGGTCAAGAACCTGGAACCAGAGTTTGTTGAAGTGCTAAACCAGCTTTTGACAGCAATAACTTCTTCGGCAGGTGCTGAGAGAATATTTTCTTCATTTCAGTTTACTCAACCGGCTCAGTTCAATGAATTGTTCATTCATAGTTAAGAAAGTGATTGGGAGTTGAAAAAGCAGGAAAAATTGTTCTTTAAGAAACAGGAATGAGAGGATGAGATCTACTAGTTCTAAAATCTTGAAAAACAAGGTGTTCTGAAACAGTTAAATTGCCCAACTACAGATAATACTTCCTTTGTTTAATAAACTAGTTTTAAATGCAAACTATGTTTTGATAAACTTTTTGATGTACCACATCTACAGCAGTTTCATGTAGCTAATAAAAACCTTCAAATGCTGTTTTTGTGCATTATTAACTGAACTCAAATTTCCATCCAAATAGAACTTGACACAAGTCACAAGTAAAAAATTAATCCTCACCTAGTGAGCAAAAAATGCATCATTTACCATTTTCTAATATAATAAAAATGTAAACTAAAAATCTGATTAATGTAAATTAAGCTGTATAACTACTTAAACAAACATGTATCGATACAAGAAATCCTCCAGGTTAGCAAACAGAAACACCAAATTTACTGTGAAGTCTATATTTAATTGCAAATCAACAAATTTTAATGGTTACCAGCCAATGAGAATCAAGCTTTCTTTAGGAAAATAACAAACCGGTACAAATGAAAAACAAGATTAAAATTGATGATTTAAATCAAGGTTTCCTGCCTGCTGATTTAAATTGTGCTTTAAATTGCTTTGATTTAAATCAATCCACTCTGGGCAAGATAAGCATATCCAGTACACTTGCAAATTAACAAGCTGCTCTAAGATTCCCCAAATACAGAAAATGAGGTACTTAATCTATGAAACAGAAATCAGCGGAAAAACAAACATTAGTGTTTGGTGCTCACCTTAGACCCACAGAAGCTGGGACGTTCAGACACCACGACTAGGTCTGCCTCCTCATGTATATGCATTTCTGCAGGGCACATGGCTTCATGTACTCTACAGGCCATATGTGTCTATAAAGTAGGCTCTTCTAAAAGAGAGATCCCAGTACCAAAGAATCAGAAGTCAAACTACATTATCCTGAACTGTCTGCTGCCCAGTCACTTATTGGAAGGAGTTTTGGGCCTGGCCTCCAAAACAAACAAACAAACAAACAAAAACACATTAGCTGCACTGCTACAGATAGAGGCATCAGAAACCCTATGGATCATTTGCTCCATGCCTGCAGCTGTGCACATTTGACTAATCCTTCCAGTGGGTTTCTGAGGCCACATGGAGCAAATTCATGGTTGTTATTTTACTAGCATTAGCCAAACATTGGTTTTCCCTGTGTAGTTGGCTGTCAGTTTTGGACAGAATAGACTAGCAATGTCACTGGGATCCTGGAACCACTTCCATTTGCAATATGCTACAGTAATGTACTGAGGAAAGTGCGGTATACTTACTGCTCTGGAGGGCTGCTGCTGCTGCTGCCACTGCATCATTCTGTAGGGATTTACAGCAGATTTCTACAGCCGTCTTCCCTCTGCACAGAGTGTCAGATGGAACCATACAGCTCGAGGACTTTAATCACAGGATCACACCACATGGGATACTGTGATTTAATGCATTTACATTAAAGAAATAGGCCAAAATTTTCAAAAGTGATTTAACAAATTCTGGGTGATTCAACAATTAAAGATTGTGAGGTGCACCGATAAGGGGGGGCATATAAGCACAATAGACAAAGAGAGCGAAAGAATAGGAAAGGGAAGAAATCTTTATGTCAAAGGGTAGCAGGCTCAAGAGGGAACCAGAGGCTGTGAGCGAATAGGAACAGCAGGCTGAGGGCAGCAACCATAGGCACCAGAGACAGGGTCCCACCCCCACACTTTTAAATGGCCCCATGTGACCAGGTCCGCACCTATCAGCTGCTGAAACCGTGTTGGTAGCTCCTCTTTACACTAGGGACTGGCAGGTCTGGGAAGGACAGCTCCATCACCCCAGGGCCTCGTACTCATCAACAGGGAGGCTCAGGTAAGGAGTGAAGAGGGGTGAGAGAGGAAGCAGGGTTTCGGGGGGTGGGGGGGAGCTTGCCTCCCCCTCCTTTGCAGTCCTTCCGGCGCCCCTGGTAGCAACCTAGGAGGAAAGATCAGGCAGTAGGCAATCTAAGGGCAGGAACTGGAAGCTGAGAGTTGGACACGGGACCAGACTTTCACTGGCAAGGGACAATAAGTGGCGTAGCATAAAGCTACAGCACAGTGACCTGTAAGCAGGAGTCATGGGGGCAGCTGCAAGTGCACAGCAAGAGGACAGCATGGAGGGAACCCCAACAAGACTCCGTTACTTTTAAACCCAACTAGTGGGGTGCCCCCACGGGCTGAGTTAGGAACTCTTGGCTTGATCTTTCACTGAAACATTAAAGGAATTATGCTAAAGGCATTTATATCTTTTAATTTCTGGCAACCTTCATTAATCCTTTCTTACTGAAAATGGGTGAGTATTTATTGTTTGCAGTGTTGTTGAAGCCGTGTTGGTCCCAGGATATTAGCGAGACAAGGTGAGTGAAGTAATATCTTTTGTTGGGCCAACTTCTATTGGTGAAAGAGACAAGCTTTTGAGCTGCACAGAGCTCTTTAGAGCTTGGAGCACCTACAGCACTGAGTGTGGTACTCAGAGCATGCTACCAGACATCTAGAAGGGACTGGTGTACCAGGGTACTCAGAGCGACTCCCTGCAGGGGGGCTGGTTACGGTACCAACTCACATTGATGTCTGGTACAAAGAGCCTACAATGTGAATTTAAAACATTTTAAATCATGAAAAGAGTTTTGATTAACTTTTAAAAATGATCTTTGCTTAAAGTGTATCCCACAAAGAAAAATCTAAAAACAAAAACAAAAACACCACTAACATTGCTTAGGAGGAATACCCAGCCACACAAATGCTTAAAAACACAGAAATAACCAACTACCACATCTTAACCACTCCAAACATCACATTCACCACTTTATCTACTCTATCTCCCCATGTAAGTATTCTCACACTTCTTATCAAACTGTCTGTACTAGGCTGTCTTGATTATCACTGTATGTGTATATATAGCTCATCACTATATGTTCCATTCTATGCATCCGAAGAAGTGGGCTGTAGCCCACGAAAGCTTATGCTCAAATACATTTGTTAGTCTCTAAGGTGCCACAAGTACTCCTGTTCTTATTATGAAAACACTTATCTCTGACCACAGCAATATCAATAAGCTGGGCAGAATTCAATTTTTAAAATAATTTTGATGGATAATATTGATGTTTATTTTAAAGCTTTTTCTTCTATTTTTATCAATTTAAATGTTCACAGTTGCAGGAAATTATGGGGAGGCCAGACAATGGGGGAAAGGAGTCTTGCAATAATTATTTAATGACAGTAGACATTGATATTCAAAAGTGTAACACTTTATAACCATTCAAACACAAATTGTCAACATCACATGTGAAAATATACTAAATATATACTCTTAAATCAAACGCTAATAAATTCTCAAGAAGCATTTTTTCTTACTTTGCTTATATGTAAATTTCAATTAATAGCGATGGAAATGTTTTTTAATCAGTTTGTGTATGTACGGAAAAATCAACATTTACCTATAAAAAAAATCTAGTCTTTCCAAATCTAAACATCAACAGCTATGCACCAGTCAACTGTATGATGTTGTTATTTCCCCCGGGGGAAGCATGAGATGAATAAATGAGGGAATCCGGGACCTTAGAGCAGACCAGAAGGTGTGGATTGGTTCTGAGGAGGAGTGGGTTCAGGCCCTTATTCCACAAACCTTTAAAGAGGATCTGACAAAGCAAAGAAACCAATTCCAGTAACGTTACTGAATACTGCTATGTACTGAATGCCCCAAATAGCCAGGCAAAGAGAGGCAATTGAGCTCATTACTGTTACTGGTGGGGGCATTCAGCACGTTACATTACTGGGATTTTGTACTTTACCTTTGCAGGTCACCTTAACACTGTGCAATGTAAAGGATTTAATAATCTTCAAGAGATTAAGGTTTCAAATGCTGTGAACAAACTATAAGCATCTAATATGACAATTCTAAAATTTAAAATGTGCAAAAGGCAATTAAAACATGAATTTGTGATTATTTTGTGCATGTTTTACATATTCATAAGCCTGCTCAAAGGGGCACACAGTGCATTCTGATGAGCAGTGTTATTTCCCTGCAATGCAAGCCAACTTCTGTTCAGCAACATACTAGAATCTGTGTAACCTTGCATTAACTGTCCTATTAATGAAGTTTGCCATCAATATGATTTATTCAGCCATGGCTTGCGGCTTTATGCTGAATTCCCCGTTATGCATGAATGCTTGTTTGTAGTATTACAACAACAGTGGTAAAACCTGACAACAGTAAATCCTTTCTGATCAAATTATAGCCTTGTGCCGAAATGGGGATCCATATGGGCCTAGCAAAGTATTTCCATTATTAATTCCAGTATTGAAATTTCACTGCCTTTATCATTTCAAACTGCATCAGACTGACACATACTTATGTGTTTAAGTTGTCAATTCAAATAAAAATCATGTTTGCCCCCAAATAAATATATTTCAAGGAAATAATTGTGTTGTAAAACTGATCTTACACCTGTATGATACTCTTGCCTCTCACCCAAGCATAGAATTATAAGGGGTTCAGATGCTTTTGCTTTAAACTAAAAAATGGATTAGTTTAAAAAATAAACCACTTAAGTTTAATGAGGGAATTACACCTCTACCCTGATATAACGCTGTCCTCGGGAGCCAAAAAATCTTACCGCGTTATAGGTGAAACCGCATTATATCGAACTTGCTTTGATCCGCCGGAGTGCACAGCCCCGCCCCCCGGAGCGCTGCTTTACTGCCTTATATCTGAATTTGTGTTATATCAGGTCGCGTTATATCGGGGTAGAGATGAACTTTAAAAGCCAGATTTTCAGAAAATTATGTCAACTACAGTGTATTCAAACTGTATGCAACAAACAGTCATGCATGTTTGTAGTGTACAAGTACTGGGTAGTGTCCTTATAAATAGTTTGGGAGCCTTCTAGTAGACCTCCCTGTGTTCCCTACAGAAGCCCCCAGAATCTAATCACAGCAGCAGTGTATGTATGTAGCCAGGTCTGTAGATTTATATACAAAACAGTAAACACAATTATTTTGAACTGAGCTGCGTCCACAGTTTCCTCATAGTCCTAATGTTTTTGGTAAGACCCAAAGACATAACAACATATTCCTACTGGGATAATATATATGAGCAATTACCATCAGTATATGTGGTTTCTCAGATGATCAGGTCCTATTAATTCAGGGCTTTACAAATTAAAATCAACACTTTGAATTCCATCCAGAAACCTATTAGCAGTATTGATGTCATGTGATTTCTTTCAATAGGCAATAGCTCCAATCTGTACAAGCTTCTGAATGGTACAGTATCTAGCCCGAGCATATTACAACAGTCTAGTTCTGAAGTGGTCAAGACATGAACAGTTGTGTCCAGGTTGCCATCCAAAATTAAAAGGTCACATTCTTCTAGCCAAGTGCACACCTGGCTCCTGTGGTTACCTGAACAGCCAGAAGTGACCCAGTTTCCAATAGATATCACATTCGCAATTAGAATTTTAAATGGCAGATGCATTATTTCAAATTTCTTGAGATCTCCTTCACCAACCCTTCCAGCTGCTTCTTTTAATCCAGCAACCTAGCAACACTGGGACAGCCGGTGTAAATTGCCATAGTTCCACGGATGCTCTGTCCCATTATCTCGACCTTATCAAAACTGGAAGACAGTACACTAACCTCTATCCAGATTCTAATCTCAGACAGACACTGGCTTATTCATTCAATTGCATCTGCCAGGTCAGAAGTGATTAAGAAATAGAGTTGGGTGCTTCTGGTATTTTTTACAACACCACAGTGCATGTCTCTTTACTAATGCTTCCAAAAGACTGCTAAATAGTGGGCAGAGGTGACAAATTAGACACTTTTGGTATCCCAAAAGACAGATATTTCAGGACACTGGAGCAATTGCCCATCACCTCTCTGCAAATTCTCAGAAAGAAAATAATGAAAACACTCAAGAACAACTCTGTCTACACCAGCTCTGTCAATAAAATCTTATAGCCAATGGTATGAAAGGCAGCTAGAAGGTCTAGAAAAATAATAGACATCTGAATGTCATCCATTGTTCCATAAAGATCAACCACCAATGCTGTTTCTGTCCCACTGCAATGTCTGTAACCTAAGTCCAAAGAAATCTGAGGATTCCAGGAAAAACCATGATGACGGACCACAACCTTCTGTAAGACCATTCCTAAAAGTGAGGATTAGAAATAAGTAAACAGTTATCAAGATAGTTAATTTAAGAGATGATTTCTTGAGAAAACAAACCCTCAAAATGGTTTCTTTAAAAGGAACTGGCTTACTGGCTTCTCCACCCCAACAGGGAGACATGGCCAAGTTCTACCAACAATTGGCTCATACGTCCTTTTTGGTCTTCACTAACTAGGAAGAACACAGATACAACATACAGACTGTGGTCTGAAGCACCATCACTTGCTTCAACTCAAGCAAAACAAATTAAATAGTTGCCTTTGAAGATGGTGACCTACCCCCATAATAACATGTGACCTTTCTCACAAAGTAACAAGAAAATGTTTCACACGGAGAAAAATTGACTCTGTAAATCAGTGGCACCAATTTCAAGCTATCAACCATCTTGAGTTATTCTGCTGAGTGAGACTCTGCAGATAGCATGATGGAAATGAAGAACCACTTCTTCATCATCCACACAGACAAATGTAAGACTTTAGAAGATCTATGTGGCACCTGGTATGACAAAATTATGGATGACATAGGATTTTAAACTAACAGATTCCTTTGAAGACTTAGACATGAACTCACAAAAGCAAAGAAACTGTTAGGATTGCTCTGCCAAGCCATTTAACTGGTTTTGTGGGTTTATGCCTGTGTCTGTTACAACTCCACTCCCACCAAAATAAACTATTTAATATTTTGTATCTAAGATGATAACATTTGTTTCTAAACTTCAGTACTAAACTGCTGTACAGTTATGGTAGGGTCTACTGTATGTTATGGGTATAAGAAACATAGCAAATACAGATCAACAAGCATGCTTAGGTCATATAGTCCATTCTCTAGCCAGTGTGGACTAGAATCTCATTTCTAGTGCTTTGTCCAGTTTCATTTTTAAATGGTCCTAGAGATGGGACTTACTAATTTATCCGCTACTGTGCTCACAAAGAACCAGATATCTCTGATTTGTATCAGAGTCAGCAACATTTATGGAGAGTTTCTTTGTTCCATTTCAGGGATGTGCTGGCTAATGTTCACTTTGACAGGGGTGGAGGAGGGAAACAGTAGCGAGAATTTCTCAAGAAACATTTCCTGTATCAGTGCTCTTCATTGTGAAGCTGGGGAAGAAGAAAGCCTGTATTTATTCACCAAGGGAATAAAACATGCACTCCAATGCGAGAAGAAAGTAGGAGTTCATAATAAAAATGATGCACAAACTATTGGAAGCTTCTTTCCATTTGTCCACAAAGGAACAAATGCAGAAACACTTTTTGGAGCCCCTAGTCTAAAAGCAGAAAAATCACAAGACATTATCATCCTGCATTCAATTTTCATTTGCTTATTGAAAACCCTATGCCCTTGTTTCACACACTGAACAGTATCTGCAATGTCAGGAAGAGGGGTTCTTCCTTCTTTTCTCAGTGCTTGTGAAACAGTGGGGCTCTGGCCGAGACCTGAAAGCTCCCCTCAGGCAAACACTGCGTTTAGGCCTGTCAGGGTCATCCCAGGGGAGAGAGCAAGATCCTGGCTCTTATTGCTCTGTCAGCAACTCAGATTCTGCTACGTGTAGCAATTACTCCCTCCATTCCCCACTGCCAACTTGATGAGCAATTTTGGGTCCTTGGAGATTTGAAAATCAGCTAGTTTTCTTCTAACTGTTACATCTCAGATAGACTCTCCCTTGTGTAATAACACATGCACCCCAAGTTGTTATTATAACAACTCTTGCCACTTATACAGTCCTTTCATCTTCAAAGCACTTTACAAACATCAATTAACCCAAATCTAGATTATTAATTAATCTGACAACTAATTTGCTATACATGTGACAGTTGTAATAGTGATAAAGCCTGATGCGACTCCTATAGAGGTCAACAGAAAGACTCTGCTTGACTTCAGTGAGAGTTGGATCAGACCCACTGTATGAGGAGGATTATCATGAAGCAGCCTCTTCAATACATTCTAGAATTTCTTCCTTGTAGCCAAATTATTTTTTATAAATATAGGCTAGGTGGGAAGAGGTAGGGGAGAGACCTGGATCTCTGTGTCCTGTGGTGAAAGAGGCTAGAACACTGTGGAGAGTCAGGGAGCACCGAGACCACAGCAAACTACTGATTGCCACCATCTACTCCCTGCTCAGGTGCATTTCCTCCACCTCCAAGGTCCTAGTGCCCGCCTCTGCTGCTAAGTTAAAATCACTGACCAAAGAGAAGAGGAAAGATCTTCTGGACATCAAGGACATCAGTGAAATTATGCTATCTGGGGACATGGCATGGGCAAACTTTTGGTGCAGGCAGCTGGGCTCAGTCAATTTTTATCTAATCCTGAATACATGGTACTCTTCAACTATAGGATACAGTTGGCTGTATATATGCTGTAGAGTAACTTGTTAACTTTGTGCAGTTTTCTAGACTACTGGCATCTTAATTCCTGGATCCATCCTGTTTAGAGGTTATGGAGAATATCTGATCAGTCCTCAACCTCTTCATACAAATCCATGATCAAAATGCACTGCTGAGATTAATTAATCAAGACTACAATCATTAAAAGAAATTGATGAGTTATAGATTAACCAGATCTGACAAAATGGGAAGAGTAGCTGCAACTAATTGCCGAAAACCACTGTAGACCTCGTGAGGAAGAACCAATGGGTTTTTAAAATGCATAGCCCACATAATGGTACTCTTGTAACCACTGGCATGTAGACAGGGAATGGGAAAATGTGAAAAGAAAGATAAACATTTAGAAGACTAGAATGTTAGCATAGTCCTATACAGGAGAATCAGGACCTAAGACTTTTGTACAAGGAGGCCTGAAGGTACCCTCAAAAGATATGGATTTTGTGGCATGTTTTTTTTCCTTTCATTTTCCTCAAAATAACTAGATCATTCTCTGAGGGACCAGTTCTGAAACTCTTGCTCTTGTTGAGTGGTACTTATTTACATGAATAGTCCCATTGACTTTTTGTCAGGTTTCTGTTTTATCAAATACATGTATGGATTCCACTCCACAATGATCCAAAGAAATCCACATTTTCATTTTGACCCGTCTGAGGGAATCTTAGCTGAAATTATCAAGAAGCACATCCTATGTCACAAAGAAACTTCCCTGAAAACTCACAACAATATTACTTCATTGGGATTGCCAGTAAAGTAAATACCACTTACATGTCAATAAAGAATCAAACCTCTGAGAATTACTTAGTTATTTCAAGAACTTTAATCTCATCTAATGAAAGAACAGGTTTACTGTAAAAACTGCTTAAGGCATCTTCAGGCCTCATGTAGAAAAGTCATAAGACTTGATTCTCCTCGCACTTATTTTTCAACAGTTTACCACCAGAATGACTCCACTGAGTCAATGACATAAATCCTTATTTACACCAGTATAAATGAGAAGGAAATAATTGATTCAGTGAGATTATCTATGTGTAAGTATTTCTCAACAGGAGTAAAAGTTGCAGAAATGATCCTGAATCAGGTTTGACTGACAGCATATTAATGGGTAAATGAAACTATAACCCTCTGCTAGGAAGTTACTTTTAGACTGTCTTCTAGCTTTGGTTCTGGCTGTCAGTTTGGTTCTACATGCAATTAAAAGAACAACAAAACAAAACAAAAGAACAAATGTGCATTCTTCCCAAGGAAAAACATGAAATCCATGGATTTTTTTAATTGCCTTTTCAACTTGCTTGCATTTTCCTTTTTTCAATCTGGCATTTAAAATCCTGCACAAACATTATTGCTGTTGACCGTACACCATGTCTTGTTGCATTAGCACTTAGAATCATGCATGACAGATAAAACACAAAAGAGTAAAAGCACTAATGGATTTGTCAGAATGTATTACTTATTACTTGTCACTTAAGCTTTACTTTTAGTCTTCTTCAGAGGTCCAACTAGGTTAACTTCACCACTGGCTGCTTTCAGAGATCTTGAGTGCTTATTGAAGGATTACAGTGTACAAAATACCTACATTAGCAAGATTGTATTGATGGTCACTGTAAGCTTATTGCTCTAGAAAACATTCCAGGGATAACTTAGACAAATATCAAACTAATCACTGCTGTTCAATGTTGCTTCACATGGGCTAGTGCATCCAATACATTTACGGGCCTTTCAAAAAAGAATTGCTAATGATCCAAATAAATCCATGAGATTCAGCACTTTTGAGCAGCCCGGAAGAAACTCAGGTATAACTACTACTAAACAAAGACACACAAAGGAATTGTCCTGAAAATCCACAGCACAACATAGGCTACAATTTGACTAGAAAGAGCATCTTGGAAAGAGGATTCAGGTTAAAGTAATGAACTGATATTAGAAGGCTAAAACTAATACATTAATCCTGTATGATAAAATATACATTTCTAAGAAAAATTATAGAACATCATCTATAATATTATAAGGCATGAACCACATTGTAACTCTGCACTCTATATGATTTTATGAAAATATGCTAATGAGTATGAATATGATGTAACTGGAATATTCTTCATGCAAAAGATATCTTGTAAGGTATCATTACAAAGTTTATAATCTACTGAGTGTGGTCATCCTATTTGTATAAATGAATCATTCTTGTATATGAAACTAGAAATATGAAATATAACTCTGAGGGCCTATTGTAATGATGCAAAGGGTGGGCCATTAATGGTGGTTTGGAACCTTGATGGCTCCCATTAACCAGGACAATTGACTGTTTGCAGGCAGGCCTTCCTGAAAGTCAGGCTGGGAGGAATGAAGGCTTGGGGTCTTACAGTGACTGGAATCTATCTTTAAGTTGGTGTTTTTCCATTGAGAAGGAGGGGTGGGAACCCAGAGGGACAAAGGATTCCTGCCTTATGCAAAAGACATATATAAGTGGGTGGAACAGAACAAAGGGGTGGCCATCATGAGAAATCCCCAAGCTACCACCTGAACAGGAACAAGGGCTGTACCAGGGGAAAGGATTGTGCCCAGACTAGGAAGGCGTCTACTCTGTGAAAGAAACTTATTGAAACATCTCTGAGGGTGAGATTCTATCTGTATTCAACTGGATTACTGTATTAGGCTTAGATTTGTGTGTTTTATTTTATTTTACTTGGTAATTCACTTTGTTTTGTCTGTTACTACTTGGAACCACTTACATCCTACTTTCTGTATTTAATAAAATCACTTTTACTTATTAATTAACCCAAAGTATGTATTAATACCTGGGGGGGCGGGGGAGGAAGGGCAAACAGCTGTGCATATCTCTCTATCAGTGTTATAGAGGGCGAACAATTTATGAGTTTACCCTGTACAAGCTTTATACAGGGTAAAACGGATTTATTTGGGGTTTGGACCCCATTGGGCATCTGAGTGTTAAAGACAGGAACACTTCTGTAAGCTGCTTTCAGGTTAGGTCTGCAGCTTTGGGGCACGTGGCCTGGGTCTGTGTTGGAGCAGACTGGCGTGTCTGGCTCAGCGAGATAGGGTGCTGGAGTCCCGAGATGGCAGGGAAAGCAGGGGCAAAAGTAGTCTTGGCATATCAATTGGAAGTTCCCAAGGGGGTTTCTGTGATCTAACCGGTCACACACATATAATGGTGTCAGCCAGGCCAAAGAGGTTATTGTGTATATTGTTTATTTAAACATAATGTAAATCTGTCTTAAGAAGACAGTGTTAATAACAATCAATCAACCATACCATCTTAGCATGAAAATACAGTTTTAGCAGCTTTAATAGAGCCTGTTGGATTGAAAAAATGTAGTGCATTACTATTATTTATATAGACCCAAATACTGCAAAAACCTATACATGTACAATACATCTCTTTGATGTCCTAGTACCATAGATGTGCACGATGCTCTACAAAACAGAGACAGATGGAGTCCCTGCCTTGAAGAGTTTACCACCGAAAAGATCTGATTCTATAATCTTTATGCTGAAGAACAGTACTTAATTCCATGAACAGACCCAATGAGGTCAACGGGACTACACATGTGAGAACTCAACTACAGATTGACAAATCAGGGACTACTTGTGTGACAAATTGCTACTCAGCACAAGAAAGAATGGCAGAATCAGGCCCCAAGATCACTTGTGGGCTTAGGGTGACCAGGTGTGCGGTTTTCAATCGGAACACCCGGTCAAAAAGGGATCCTGGCACTCTGGTCAGCAGGGCCACTGACTGTCTGGTTCGTGGCACAGCAGGGCTGACAGGCTCCCTGGGAAGCAGCCGGCATGTCCCCCCTCCGGCTCCTACACGTAGGGCAGGGGTGGGGAACCTAGGGCCAGATCCGGCCCCATGGTTAATTTCATCTGGCCCACGGCACCCCCCGGTGGGGCAGGAGCCATGAGTGCCGGCTCGCCCCATTGGTGGGTGGGGGAAAGCCCTGAGTCTCGGTGCCCTCCCGCAGGGCTGGAGCCACTGTGCCTGCTTGACCCACTGCAGGGGTAAGCCCTGAGCCTCCGCCCTGCCACGGGGCTGGAGCCACAAGCGGGGGAAGCCCTGAGCCTCCGCGCCCCCCTGAGTGGGTAAGTGGCCTGCGATCGATTTTTTTCTGTGGGTCAATGGCCTGTCACAGAAGAAAGGTTCCCCACCCCAGAACCTGCACCCCCAGCCGAAGCCTTCACTCTCCCCCGCCCCATGCCCCAATCTCCTGCCCCAGCCCTGATCCCCCTCCCACCCTCCGAACCCCTCAATCCCAGCTCAGAGCACCCTTCTGTACCCCAAATCCTTCATCCCCGGCCCCACATCAGAGCCCGCCCCCCAGCTGGAGCCCTCACACCCCCCACCGCAATCCCCTGCCCAAGTCAGGAGCCCCCTCCCGCACCCTGAACCCCTCCTTTCTGGCCCCACCCCAGAGCCCGCAACCCCCAGCAGGAGCCCTCACCCCCTCCCACACTCCAGTCCCCTGAGCCAGCCCAGTGAAAATGAGCAAGTGAGTGAGGATGGGAATAGCGAGCGACGAGGGGATGGATTGAGCCCGGGCAGGACCTTGGAGGAGGGGCGGGGCCTCGGAGGAGGGGCGAGGCAAGGGTGTTCAGTTTTGTGAGAGTAGAAAGTTGGCAATCCGAGCTGACCTCAAAGAAAGGGCAACATTTTCAATTATGATTAAGGTAATCTATCTTTTCTACATAATAATGTGAGGCCTGTTCTGTGTGAGAAGCCCATCAGTGGAGCTACTCAAAATAATAATGCTGCCTATGTTTCACAATATGGAGAAAATTTTCAAATGCACAAATGGCAGGAAGATGGCTAACTGCTATTAGTGCTTTTGAAAAATCCCCCCCGTATACTTAAGCAGGGAAACTAAGAAGGTTTATCCTTATTGTACTCTGTGCAGATATTTTTCTGATTTCTCTCTCTCCTGCTTTTAGTACTTTATTTGTCTCTACCTTTTTGTCCTGGTTTCCTCCCAGTTTTGCATGCGTGTCCTTTCAGACTGCTCTCAGTGCATTCTCCACAATATGGATTCCCTGCAGCATACATGGTACTTTTTGTACTGTACAGCATGTGCTCGCCACTATTTGCACAGTGTACTCTCTTATGTGCCTTCCCCGAGTGTTTATTTACTACAGCAACTAATGTAAAGGAGGCAGTTTCTAGTTTATGTAACCAAAGAGCCTCTATAATGAGAGAAACCGGGAACTATTAGGATGAATAGACAGAAGATAGACAGAAGCTCCTTAATATGCAATACTAGGTTCAAAATGCCCATTTATTTAAAGTGAAAGGCCACCTTTTAGGTGCCAACATTCCACAACTAATGACCTTCAGTGTAACTGCTTGATAATGTGTACGAGGTAAATGAAATTGCTCTCAAAGGGATCATGTTCTCCTTGAGCCTTGTAAATAAATATTCCTATAAACTGATCCCTGGTCTTTACAAATTAGGAAGAAAACATGTCAATTTTAGCCCAAAGGACTCTATCCTCCCCGTCAATGTGCAAAGGGAGTTACAGATCATCACTGAGGGGTGACTAGACCCCCAAAATGGTGTCAATGTCTGTGAAGAAAAGCCAAGTAGTTCATAAATCTAATACTTCATTAACATAATACCTTCAGGAGTAGTAATTATGACTCAGTAAAATGAACTAAAGCTTTAAGAACCATCCTGAGAGAAATAAAAAAAAGGTTCTCTGTGCCACAGCTAAATAGGAAGATAATAAAAAAACCTCCACAAGGAATCCAAAATTAACAGATTCTGTAAAAGAAACTGATGAAAGAGTTTTGAGGGAGTCTATTCGCTGGCTGCTTTAATCTTATTGACCTTGCATGTCTTATCATTTTAAACACAACACATCTTTTGTGCAAGAATTTCAAATGCCTGAAGCATTCTAAAGCTGTTGTGAATCTGAGACCTATTAAAGGCAAACTTTTGAAAATGAGCTGTATTGTTTTAATGTGTTTTTGTGATGTTAATCCCTGTTCCTCATAATGGGAGTGAAAGCGCTAATCTCAATACACATGTGATTTCAATGGCAGAGATGAAAGGCCAGGGCATGCAAGGCTCTGCCCCAATTGACATGTGCAGAGCCTTGCATGGTGAAGTGCAGAGGCTATTGTTCACTCTTCTTTCATCGGGGATCCAAAGGAAAGAGGTTCCAACGAGTCATTGCAATGTGTCCATTACTGGGCAAGTAATTTGCCAATGTTACACAAGCCTATATCTTCCCCTAAGCTTTTCTGTTTCCTCAAAGGCTCCATTTAGAAATGCCTTTCAAAGTGACATCAGAATGAAAAAGCTAGTACACATGCAAATTATCCAGCTTTAAATTATTTCTGTGCCCCGTGTTCAGACTACCCTGGCAAGTGGCTGTGGCTCAGTCAGAATATACTAAAAGCCTCCGTATTTAATACTGTGAAGGGTATTTTTTTCCAGCACGTTTCAGAAATATACTACTTTCAATGCTTTGTTTCACTGTAGAAAATAGAAAGTCAGGGTCTGTTTTTTTTTTTATAAATGCTCTAGTCTATAAGTATTCCAGCACAGAAACTTTATGCTGCAAAGTAGACTGCTTAGGCAATTTATACTGCACCACAAAAATGTACACTATACTACAGACTCCCAAAACTCCTTCCTCTATTTCCTCTCTGCTGTTACAGGTCCGAAGTTATGGTCCAAATGGAATGGTAATTTTAGAAGTACCTTAATAAAGCCCTGGGGCAGACAACTCATTTTTGGACACCTCTGTACCACATTAATGTAGTCTTGCAGTCCCACCTATCCAAGAAGCTTAAGGGCCTGAATTTTAAAGATGCTCCAACCTGGATTCTTACTGGGGAGGTACGATTTTGCACTCACAATTAATAGTAGTTGTGATAAATTGCTACCACTTAGGTATTTACTGTAAATACCTGATTGCGGGCATAGGCAAATACTTAGACATCTGAATCTTTGGATCTGTGCCTGCAATTATTTACATACACAAAAATACAGAAAAAACAAAAGCTATTTGTTAGGGCCTGTAATGTGGACTGTCTGCCCTAGAGGTTAGAGCCAGGAATAGGGTCAGGCTCGGGGGTCATGTCAAAGGTCCAAGCTGGAGTCAGCAACTGGGGTCAGGGCAAGGAAGCAGGATGAGGAAGCGTGGAAACAAGAACAGGGACGAGGCATGGTGACAGGAATAGGGACAAGGAGAGAGAGCAGGAATGAGGAGCAGAAACCAGGCAAGGAAGCAGGGACTTGGTCACAGGGGTCATGGAGAGACTAGCTATTCAGACAAGAGAAGTGACAGGATCAGGAAGCTTTGGACACCACTGGGTATAATCAGAAGTTTGCTGTTTGTCATCTGACCTCACTTAGTCAGCAGATGTAGCTTCTGGTGGTGGGAATTAGCAGCATTCCCTTTGCAGCTCAGTGGAACAGAGAATAAGGCTCCCCCTCAGCAGCCACATAGCCTGGGTTTGAGACCATCAGTGCCAAACCCCCACTCCCAGGGCACCACGAGGCTACTCTTCTCAGGGCGATTCCTGTGGAAGGTCTGTGCTTTTGCAGGGACATGTACATGATGAACTGGCTCCCAAGAGTGTTCTTTGGGCCCACAACCCTCCCAAATCAATCAGATACTACAGGGCCACTCTGCACATTTGGGAGTCCAGGATGTCGGGGACCAGGCACTCCTCATGCTCTTGGTCTTGAACTTGAACCAAGGAGTGGAGGTGGGATATCTGGCTGGGGAATGGATTGTCAAGGAAAGGCTTCAGGAGGGAGACATGGAAGACTAGGGTGGATCTTTCAGGATCAAAATTTATCAGAAGGACAGAAAGATTGTGCTGGTGGGGGAGAGGTGGATATAACTGAACTGCTTGGTAATAGTAATACTAAAATTTAATATCCCTGTTGGGGGGTGGGGGATGACACACCAAAGCAGCATTAAATGATAGCATTTAATTTCAGAAAGGGGAACTGTACAAAAGTGAGGAAGTTAGTTAGACAGAAATGAAAAAGTACAGAGCCAAAAGTGAAAATCCTGCAAGCTGCATGGAAACTTTTTAAAGACACCATAATAGAGGCTCAACTTAAATGTATCCCCCAAATTTAAAAACATAGTAAAAGGACCAAAAAATTGCCACCATGGCTAAACAACAAACTAAAGGAAGCAGTAAGAGGCAAAAAGACATCCTTTAAGAAGTGGAAGTTAAATCCTATTGAGGAAAATAGGAACATAAAATCTGGCAAGTGTAAAAATATATTTAGGAAGTCCAAAAAAGAATTTGAAGAACAGTTAGCCAAAGACTCAAAAAGTAAGAGCAAAAAAAATTTTAAGTACACCAGAAGCAGTAAGCCTGCTAAACAACCAGTGGGGCCACTGGATGATCAAGATGCTAAAAGAGCACACAAGGAAGATAAGGCCATTGCAGAGAAACTAAATGAATTCTTTGCATCGGTCTTCATGGCTGAGGATGTGAGGGAGATTCCCAAACCTGAGCAATTCTTTTTAGGTGACAAATCTGAGGAACTGTCTCAGATTGAAGTGTCAATAGAGGAGATTTTGGAAAAAAAAGATAAATTAAAGAGTAATAAGTCACCAGGACCAGATAGTATTTACCCATGAGTTCTAATTGTGGTATGTACCCTGTCATTTAAATCAGCTTCTGTACCAGACTGGAGGATAGCTAATATGACGCCAATTTTTTTAAAAAGTCTCCAGAGGTGATCCCGGCAATTACAGGCTGGTAAGCCTAACTTCCGTACCAGGCAAATTGATTGAAACTATTGTAAAGAACAAAATGATCAGACACATAGATGAACACAATTTGTTGCGGAAGAGTCAACATGGTTTTTGTAAAGGGAAATCATGCCTCACCAATCTACTAGAATTCTTTGAGGGGGGTCAACAAGCATGTGGACAAGGGGGATCCAGTGGATAGAGTGTCTTAGGTTTTCAGAAAGCCTTTGACAAGGTCCCTCACCAAAGGCTCTTAAGCAAAGTAAGCTGTCAGGGGATAAGAGGGAAGGTCTTCTCATGGATCAGTAACTGATTAGAAGATAGGAAACAAAGGGTAGGAATAAATGGTCAGTTTTCAGAATGGAGAGAGGAAAATAGTAGTGTCCCCCAGGGGTCTGTATTGGGACCAGTACTGTTTAACATATTCATAAATGATCTGGAAAAAGGGGTAAACAGTCAGGAGGCAAAATTTGCAGATGATACAAAACTACTCAAGATAGTTAAGTCCAAAGCAGACTGCGAAGAGTTACAAAGTGATCTCACAAAACTGGGTGACTGGGCAACAAAATGGCAGATGAAATTCAATATTGATAAATGCATTGGAAAACATAATGCCAACTATACATATAAAATGATTGGTTCTAAATTAGCTCAAGAAAGAGATCTTTCTTTGTGGATAGTTCTCTGAAAACATCCGCTCAATGTGCAGTGGCAGTCAAAAACGCTAACAGAATGTTGGGAATCATTAGGAAAGGGATAGATAATAAGACAGAAAATATCATATTGCCTCTGTAGAAATCCCTGGTACTCCCACATCTTGAATACACTGCGTGCAGATGGGGTCGCCTCATCTCAAAAAAGATATATTGGAATTAGAAAAGGTTTAGAAAAGGGCAACAAAAATTATTAGGGGTACGGAATGGCTTCCATATGAGGAGAGATTAATAGGACTGGGACTTTTCAGCTCTAAAAAAGAGACAAGTAACAGGGGATACAATAGAGGTCTATAAATCATGAGGTCTATAAAAGAAACCTTCAAAACCAGACTGTTATATCAGTAGATGCTTAAATCTTTCATATACAAGTTCATCTTATCCCATCGATTGACATGAGAACTATGGGAAGGAAAGAGGGTGGAGGGGGATTAAAAGTATTATAATGGAATGTGCATCACTGAGTGGGAGTGGGGTGGGCAGAATACCACATGGGGTTTTAGCAGACCAAGAAGTCTTAAAATGACCCTCAAGTGGGCCTCTCTGGAGAAAGGATGTCCTGAACCTTCTCCCAAGATTTACAGATTAGAACCTCTCTAATGTTTCAACATTAGGGCACCAATTCAGCAAAGCACTTAAAGATGTCAAACTTTAAGCTTGTGTATAAAAGCATCTCTATTATAGTTATTTGGAGTTAAGCAGGTATTTATGTGCTTTCTGAATCAAGGCCTGGGGGCAGGGATGCATGTTCCATTATATCTTCGTACAAAAAGGCAAAACCTCTAGGCTATAATTTTCTTATCTGGATGCAATATTTAAATCTAAGTCTAAATCTGGAACCTAAATAAGTACTCTCATTTTCACAGGTGCTGAGCCCTTGCAATGCCCATTGACTTCAATTGTCCTTCAAGTCACCTTTTGGGCCACCCCTGGATAGCCTCTGCTTTTTCCTTTTGAAGCTCTACATTGCGATATAATAGAGAATACTTGCTCTTCTGGCCTGAGTTTGAAAAATCAGATCTTTTGGTGTTTAGGTAACTAACTCATGGATATTTAATTTATTCGAGGAATTTATATAAAATACAGCCTAGAAAGATAATAGAGTAATTGTTCTGACACCTCACATGACTGCCATCTCACACAAGCTACAGTAAATAACTCCTCCACATATTTCTTCATTTGCATTAGAAAGGCTCTTTAGCCAATACCCTTTTTCTTATATGTAGTTTAAAACAGAGGCAGTTCTTCTCCTCTGATTATTCTCTTTCACTCCTACTGCTATGTTACAGTCCCAAAGCATTCCCATACGTATTTCCTCAAACACAACTGGTTTGACATCTGAAGAACTTGGGAGCAGAGGGAAAGATCCTGTATGACACCAGCTTCCTGACGCTGCCCACAGTCACTCTTTTGAATTTTTCTCCTTTTCACCATCTAAGATCTGGCTATCACATATGACCTCACCCCCATTGGCCTCCTCACTTTCCCCTACCTCCATCCACCTCATCCTCTCCTCTTCTTTGCTACCCTCTGTCATTCTCTCCCCTGCCATCCCTGCTCCTTTGACCTTCCTTCTGCCCCAGAACTCATCCCTCCATCTTTTCACTGTTGCCCAGCATGCCTACTCCCAATAACGAACAAAAACCCAGGAAGCAACCACTAGCATTTACCTACTTACTGATATGGCCATCATCATCATCATACCCACATCACTACAATTCTTTAACACCATTGCGATTATTAAGACAATAAGTCACAGTCTCCATAATAAATGCACAAACCTAAGCCACCCTATGATTCTTTGTCCCCTTTTTTCCTTAACCTTAACCTTTCCCCCTACCCATCTGTCTCCTGAATGCTTAGAATGTAAGGTCTTTAGGAGTGCCCAGTAAATTAATAACAATAAAAGTCAACTTTCTCTGGGGAATACCCAGCTTCTGATACAGATACCAAAATAGCAGAAGGCTATGAGATTGGGGGTCAAGGGCAGAGAAAGAGATGAACTTCAGAAGATGAATAGAAACTCATTTTTACCATTGTTGGACCTTAATTCATAGTGGAGAAAATGAAGCTCAAACAGCAACTACACCCAATTAAAAATATGAACACGCATCATTTTGGATAGAGGAAAGATTTTATAGATTTTTAACATTTCATATATGCGGGGGTGGGGGGTGTATATATAAATAGCACTAGGGAAAAAAGGAACATTCTTTAACAATATCAAAATTAAAACAGGTCAAATTTAAATTTGAGAACAGGTCTGTAAGGAAACATATTACTTCTGTATTATAAAAGAAATATTGCAAAGTTGTGTATCCTAGTATTGAGGACAAGTTTTCTGCTGGTGTAAACTGATGCAACTCCATTGTGTTTAATGGGACTACTCACAGACAAAGTTACACATGCTCTGAAGCATTTTCTGGATTGGGACCAAAATGCTGAGCAACTTGCAACATCACAAAAGGAGCTGGTTGCCACTGCGTTTCTGGAGAAGACCATGAGAGAGGCCATTACTGAACTGCTACATATTGATTCTCGCCTGCCTTGTATCTTGCATAGTCATATACATTTATGCAGTGTGAGCGCAAATTGGGTATTAAAAGTAACAATGAGCATGGTAGAATTTTATTCCCACCCTGCACAAGGGAAAATGGTTATACTGTACAAGGTGCAAGACCACGGAGAACCAGGCTCCTTATATTTTGCAAGAAAAAAAAAATATTAGTACTGTCCAACAGCTCCCAGACAATTCAAGAGATGCTGTGAATCTACCTTGGCATTTAAATGGCTAAACATAGATTTAAAGAGATGAATGTGTGACACCGCTCAAAGAAATCACAATGTAATTCTACATGTCCTTTGAAAACAAATTTGAATCCTTAACTCAAGCAAACTGTTAGGCTAACATGAACAACACCAGGCAAAGAAAGAGAGAGAAGGGAACTTTCTACTCAAGTGTAATGTCTCAAGCATAAAGATGGTCCTAACGTCTTCACAAACTCTTTCCAAACTCCAGTCACTCACCCGTTGTATGCACCATTGCTAACAGATCTACAGATTTCTTAGTGAAGTAAAAGGGGCTGGTTGTTTACTGGAGCCCTTCATAATCTTGGAATTCCCCTCATGATTTGCAGGACTCTAAGAGCAACCCAATTAGAAGACATGGAAACATGGCCCCTGCCTTGATTTCACCAGAAGCATCAAGAGACAAATGAGTTTCCCCCCCACCAGCATGCAAGGCTCTCACCATCAGTCTGTCTGATGGTCCGTAAGGGTGGTGCTACAACATCACATATTCCTTTTTGATCATCTCGGTTTGCACATATTGACAACTGTATTATTATATAAGTTCCCCCGGTAAGCAAAGGTTGTTCATATGTGGGAGTGGGGAAGCAGTGGTTAGATGGTAGCTTCCTTATCCAAATATATTTCCATTAGATGAATAATTCTAGTTATAAATTCTCCAGCAGCATGTATAAACTGCTTGGCATATACATCCACCTTATTTTCCAGGTTACTATAAGAACCACTGCAATTCAACTGATTTAAGTGGAGTTTCCCTGGGAGAACTCACATTGTCAGAAATGGTCATTAGCTAAACAACTTGAATTACCATTGCTGCGCATCTCTAATTTGATTTGACTAATCATAATCCGGCTGTGTGATCAGCATTGGTGTCAAAGGAGAAGACATTGTGAAGTTGCAATCTTTCATCAAAAACTGGAAACAAAGTTTGGTTTTCTAAAAGGAACACTGTTCCATGGTATAGACAGGCCTCTGACCTTTAGTCTGCGATCTTCATCTCCACTGCACAGAGAATTTACAGACACTTTAAACGATTTCCAGGCTGGATTTAAGTTATTCATCACAACCTGAGAATGAAAAGAAAGAACGAAAAATACTTGACATTTGCATGTTTCAAAATAGAATGCTGAACAATAACTATGACTTTCAACACAGTATGTTAATCAGAAAGGGAAAAATGAGCAGAGAGTAAACCCTTTAATCCATCAAATTAAGTGCACCATATTGTTGGCAATGTTTTTGGAGCAATCCACGGGACAAGCAAAGACTGTTCTGCTTAATGAAATCTTTTCTATGTGTACTGTTATGCTTGGATGGCATCAAGAGAGAATTAATACAGATTAGGCCCTGATCTAAAGCCCAGTGAAGGCCACAGGAGTCTCCTGCTGACTGCAGTGGGCTTTGGAGGAGGCTCTTAAAAAGCAACAGCCTGAGCTAACTAAAAGCCCAGTGCGTTAAAGCCCTTGAAAATGTTTGAAGTTTAAAGAGTTTATACATCACACACGTACTCTTTACTGACATAGTGACTGCTGACCAATTAGTTACCCGGGAGTAAATCCTGCCCCCACCCCTCCAACAGATGGAACAAGCCCTGAATGTAGCAAAGTCTTTGTGGGTCTACTGTGAAAAGATGTAGAGAGCTAGCTCAAAGACCCTGACCCCTGCATGCCACAGGACTGTGTTCCAGTCAAAGCACCAGTGGTGGAAGCGACTGTGTCTGTCTGCACTAGCAGCAGCGCACTGAAGCCCGGTGTATGTAGGTGTGGTTTGGGGGGAGGATTCCATCTACTCTGGCCCCCTGGATCTTTCCCATGCACAGCCCATTTTCTCAGTTTTTTTTGTTAGGAAGAGGATATGCCCCATGGTATGTGCTGTATCAGGTTATTTACCATGATGGTAAGTACCAGTGCCATGCAATTAGAAAGGTAATGATATGGTTAGAATTCTGGATTCAGATTCTTGCCTGTGGCTCCCACAGATTGCAATAGGGGTCAGGCATACATGTCTGAAGTCAAAATTTGATTCTATGTCTAATTTTTCACAGAATAGTGATTCTCCACTTTGGAATCTATGAAGGATCTGATCCTTTTGTTCTTACATTGGTAAAACTCCCATGGAACATAGTCATGGAGCACGGACAGTGGGATCAAGCCCAAAGACACTAAAAAGGGCAAGAGCCACATATGTGACATCATGAAAAAAAATAAAGATGGGTATAAGCAGGCAGAGTGGTCCATCTGGAGAATCAGTCAGAATAAAACAAAACAGTCTTGAAGGCTAGGTTCTTCCTCCAGACTTCTATTTCCTGAAGGTCTTGGAATGTACATGAAGCAGCCTTATTTAAGCATAAGGGAAAACAGCCAAACAAGAATGAACAGAAGTAGTCTTCATTACAGAGCACAGTATATGCCTTCTCTGTAACATGCTGCTTGCATTCTGCCTCATAAAATGACAGCTCTCTTTTCAGGCAGACAGATCCCAATGTTTTCTCTGTAACTTTCTAAGACCACATCTACCCTGTGACCTAAGGGAGTGACTCCCACCTTGTGTAAACATGTGCTTGGTTTCATCTGTGCATTTAAAATAGTTGCGTAGCCAGGGTGGAATGGGCAACAGCAGTGGTACTGAGTACAAACCTGCCTTACCCCAGTGGATATGTACTTGTCATGGCTAGCCTGCACCAGTATTTCCTGTGCTACCCCAGCTACAATTTTTAGCTAGCTCAGATGATTCCTATAATCCAGGAATCACACCCCTAGCTCCAACTGTAGACGTAGTGGTGGTCTTAGCAGTTTCATAGATACATGCTAAAACAATCTGGTCTTATACTTCCAGAAAAGAGAAATGGAAACCCAGTTCCACATTACCACTTCAGCCCTGTACTGTCTGAGGCCAGAATCACGCAAAGACTAAGTCTTTGTCTACAGTAATGATGTAAGTCGATGTAGGTAACACTAGTTAAGTTACATAACTTATATCGACTTAATGCAGTGTCTATACCGCATTATGTCAATGGGACAAGCTATCCAGTTAACATCGCTTCCACCTCTCATTGAGGTGGATTAATTAAGTAGATGGGAGAGCACTCTCCCATCGATTTATGACTTTATCAGACCCGTTAAAATGATGCCCGCTGCATCAATCACAGCGGCGTTGATTTAGCCCATAGTGTAGACAAGGCTTTACTAATTGACTGACGTCAACGGGACTACTCACAATGCATAAAGAAGGCATAGGACACCTGTGCCTATGTATCAATTTTGAGCCCTGGTGCTTCATTTGCACATTAAGTCAACAGGAAAAAAGCAAGTTAACAGGAGAATGAGAAAGACAATATGGCATCAGCACACGGAAGAACAAACAGCAGGGGAGAAGAACTTTGTATTGGAATACACTTCAAAGGTTTTCTGGACTACTATAAGGAAAAGGAAAGGGAACCCTGTGATAAGCCATCATTGAAAGAGCAAAAAGGACAGCTTTTTTTGTATTCATGAAAGCTGGGTTCTGGTCCAGGGGGTTGGAGACACTGGGAGGTTGCTTTAGGTGAGAAATTTAACTTAGACAAAGATTTCATCCTGCTAAAGTTATGTTTAGTCTCCTAGAAGCGTGTTATATTTCTGTTTTATTTGTAACTATATCAGTTTCTACTACCCTTACTCAGTATCACTTGATTCTTTTTGTTAATAAACCTCTCTGTGTTTTATCATAAGTGGGAATTGTTAGGTGAAACCAGTAAGCGGGTGATCACACTGTCTCTTTAGAGGCAATAGGCTTGGTAATTACTGTGTGTCCAGTGACAGAGGCTGAACACTCTTTAAAGGGGCTCAGGGACTGGAGTGCAGCAAGTGTTACTTGCCATGCAAAGTAAACACTGGCAGAATCCTGAGAAGTTTGTCTAGAGTGGCTAATAGACAAGGGTGACAGAGAGCAGTCACTCCATTTAGCACCAGCAAGTCTCACTTTTGCTAATGCACAGGGGTAACAAGGTCACCTACAGCAGGGGTTCTCAACCTTTTTTTTTCTGAGACCACCCCCCCCAACATGCTGTAAAAAGTCCACAGCCCACCTGTGCTACAACAACTGGTTTTCTGCATATAAAAGCCACAGCCAGCGTTACGGGGTAGCAAGCAGGGCAATTGCCTGGAACCCCATGCCACAGGGGCCCCGACAATGCTAAGTTGCTCAGGCTTTGGCTTCAGCCCAAGGTGGTGGGGCTCAGGGACCCAGACATCAGCCCCATGCAGTGGGGCTTTGGCTTTCTGCCCCAGGCCCCAGCGAGTCTAAGGCTGGCCCTCTTTGACAGACCCCCTGAAACCTGCTTGCGGCCTCCCAGGGGGCCACAGACCCCTGATTGAGAACCACTGACTTATAGTTCTGGGTGCCCCGAGAAAGTGTCACCCCATCAAACACAATTATATGCTGTAAATTAAATTAAGCCTGCATCTTAGGTTCCAAGAACACTCTTCTCTTCTCGCTCCCAGCAGTACACATCTGGAGTAGTTGTACTGAAGTCAATAGTTACCCTAGTGTGAAACTGGGGGGGAAAGGAGTAAGTAGGACCTCAGTGAGTCAGTGTGGGTGCTTGGGAGTGTGTCCTTTGAAATGGCAGAGATAAAACTATTCCTTGCTACAGACCAGCTGTGCCCCTGGAGAATAAAACCAGCCCATTACTCACCTCAGTCCTGTGAACGAGCTGCTGTGTGGCGTCATCATTCATCCGGAAAATCTCCAGAAATGGATCAGATTTGCTGAAAAAATCCTAGAATAAAAATCAGAGCACTTTACTCTTGAGACCCATTGGAGTGTATCCACAGCATCCCTCTGCTTCCCTGCTAATGAAAAAGAAATGCTAATTCTGTTTCAGTGAGACAATTAGGTATCCCAGAATTATCTTTTATCCTTACTCGTTCCACCAGGACTTACACGATGCTTCCACTGGTCTCAGTTTGGCTATTCAATCATGGCAATAGGCATTGTTTACAGTAATATTGTGGCCTGCTTTCTCTTTTAACGATAGCTTCCCCACCTGTACACAACCTGATTCCTGCTGAGAGCAGCCTATCTAGCTGATTTATTTCTGTCCTAAATACGAGTTTGGTCATTTATCATCAGTTTTATTATATTTGGGAAGCTGGACCAGATTTCAAAGGAGTTACACCATGGATGAATTTAGTCCTATTTAGATAACCCAAACAGAAGTTCAATGGCTGGGATATAATGCTATTGTCAACAAACATTAGCACAGGCAGGGCCGGCTCCAGGCACCAGCTGAGCAAGCTGGTGCTTGGGGCGGCAGATTGTTGGAGGCGGCATTCTGCCCAATCCTAGGGCATCACGGCCGCTTTTTTTTTCGTTCTTATTCTGCTCTGGCCGCCCTGTAGGGGGCGTCATCGTGGAGAACCAGAGCGCCCTGCAGGGCAGTCCTCTTCCTTCCCTCCCCACCGACCGGAGCGGAGCCCTCGCGGCAGGTGGCAGGAGGCGGTGCAGCGGGAGGGGCCGCGTGGCAGCGCCCCTGCTGTAGCCCTGGCCGCCCCCTTCTCTCTCTCTCCCGCCCGCTCCCTCCCCCTCCCCCTCTCCCCCAGCCGGTCCCCCTGCACCCGCGCTCCGGCCGCGCCCCCTTTTTTTGTTTTTCGTTTGGGTTTTTTTTGCTTGGGGCGGCCAAAAAGCCAGAGCCGGCCCTGAGCACAGGCAAGCTATGTTGGAGGCTTGGTGATGTATTCTTAGAGAAAAGAGTCCTAAGTACTAAAGGAAAATAGTACTCCTAAGTATTAAAGACATGACCTGTGTTTAAACAATAAACAGAACAGGGGGAAAGGGGAGCTGCTAGATGCCCCTAACTATGGGCAAATCCAAAATATCTAATCCTTACAAATAATCCTTTTTGGGCACTTTGACTCAGAATCTGAGCTGTGCTATTATGCACTGCATGAGCTGATTGTAGGGCAGTGTTTACTGGACCCCCATCCTGGATCCTGTTCCTGATGCAGTATTGAGCATCTTTTGGGCTGCTCTAAGATGTGCTGCTGTCTATAGCCCCATGGGGCTGCTACTAAAGCTGCCGACTGTTGGAGCACAGCAACATTCTGACCATGACCCCTTTTCTCTCAACCACAACCTCCCATTGGCCCCCTGTAGCAAGGGATCCCCAGGTAGATGGTTAAACCAGCTTTCTAAATGCAGCAGAAAGCACCCCCCCAAAAAAAATATTCCTCTGCAGCACTGAAAATTCAAACAGAATAACAACATTTTGTGAGTACAAGAGAAAAAGAAAACTGGAAACAAATTAAAACAAGTAAACAGAATCAATACAGCGTCACTGTAGTTCAGTGTCATGAAAAAACTAAAGAACTGACTTAAGTGGAGTGCCCTAAATACATTATTTTAAAGACTATGCTGTTTTAATAATCTAGGAAAGGAAGGATTTTTAATTATGAATTTTAGCTTATGGTGTCTCCTTAAATACATAAGAAAAGTTAATTCTTTCTGAACCTATGCAGTAAACATCACTTAACATTTAAGTTCCTTAGTAACAACTCAGAAGAAGTCTATGCTCAAGAAGCACTTATCTGCTAAGAGTTTTATCAAATTTTGTTTCATAGTTATTAATGTTTTCAAACCATTTCAGCTGTTACAGTATGTCTCTCAGCATGTTCAGCTTTATTTTATTTCACAATAATATTAGAGCAGTCCTCTTTCTGGAAGATGTATCATGCAATAAAGGTTTAGTGTCTAAGTGTTTTAATAATGTTAAATGATTCATTAAATGGGTGCCAGTGATATAATGCACAATGTTCTTTCAATACAAAAAGCAGTTACATAATTTTAACACAAGCACATGACTTACAGTTTCAAAAGCAACTAGCGAATTTTGTTAGCTCAAATTTTGGGTACCCAACTTGAAATGTCTTCAGACAGCTTAATTTTCAGATTGTGAGTACTGAATGCTTTCTGAAAAATCAGGCACCTTCGAGGTGTCTTAAACTGAGCACCAAAATATCAAAAATCACTAGCCACTTTTGGAAATTTAGGTTTATAACTGCATTGCTAACAAAATGCAGGGCTAAAAAATATCCTTGAACAACATAAAACTAAAAGTGAAATTGTCTTTTATTTCATACACATCACAGTTTGAGAATCTTTTTTCTCAAGTTAACTTCCCCAGAATGGGAAAATGATAGTTTGTATGCCTGAGTGCTCAAAAGTGATTACAGCATTCAATAGATGTACCTGCTTCTTAGGGTAATTGTAAGGTAGCTACTAATGTAATACAAGCATTCTGGAAGTTACTGTTCTACTGTGAAGAGTTTCCATTAGATCTCTTGAAACAAAGATCAGCCATCTGAACTATGTGGGTTTCAGTAAAACATGAAACTGTAGCTCTACCTTCCAAATGTGTACCACTATAAAAATGTAACCTTTATTGGCTCAATTAGGGCAAGCTTTGATAGCTGTGGGGTTTTTATAGTTTTGCAGGAGATGCTACAGCCATTCCCCTGAAGAGAAACTGATAGTTTGTTTCACTTATTCTATTATCCTCAATCTCCACTGAAGCTTTATGAAAAAATCTTCACCAATGATTAAACTAGCAACAGACCCTTTTTATCTGCCAAACCCGTGCTATTTACACCCTGTATTTCTATTATAAAGTAGGTAGATTTTTTTGAAAAACAACCTTTGGCCTTTTAAAAAGGGCAGTAAATACTCATACCACAAATGAGCAATAGCCAAACTAGCAGTGGTGTTTTCCCATCTGGACCAACACCACCATCTTGTGAATAGCTCTATGAATGGTCTTGTTGTTCCTTACTATTTAGGGCTCTTGCAAAAGGCATGGGTTCCCATCACACTTGCAAAATGAGGCCACTGTATTATTTGTTGAGTTTTATCTTAATCAGTTCTGTCACACATATTTGTAGTTGTGGGCTTATTACCAGCAAGCAGAACCTGGATCACTGAGCCAACACATCAATCTGATTTTGAATGGGATGTTTTAGGCCAGTAATACGTCTCTGAGTCCTGGATTGTCCTCTTGAGGAAGGAAGCCCTTCACATGCGGAGCTTTGCCTCTCTCATGGCAAAGAGGGGCCCAGCCACCTCCATGGCACTGGGTGTGAGGCACCTACCCTCACACCCAGCTGAGGATGTGCCACATGGGAGAAGGGAGTGGGGACTGGACAGGTCAGATGAGGAGTGAGTGGGCTGGGACAGGGCTGTGGTTGGGACACACGTATCATCCCCTTCCAAGTCACATAAAGCTCAGCGTGAATAAGTAATGAAGTTTGGGACAGTGTTATTATTTCCACAGGGCCCATTCTCTTCAAGGGTTCCAGGACTACCAGGGCCAGGAGGCTTCCATTGTTGAGAGATAGGGAGGCTGCCTGTGGCCATAGCTGTGTGGAGGGACAGGGCCTCGGTGAGGATAGCACTGATCTCTTGTGGATTCTAGGGGCTCCACCAGGTTTCTCAGGTAGGTTCCAAACATTTTTCATGAGGGGAAAACTCCATCCGCATGACAGAGATGATCTGGCCCTAAAACAGAGCTTGACAATGTAAATATAAGTACTGTATTCTGTAGGTGACATCAGTTTATCTGGTCAGTGATCTGTTAGTTTAGAGGCCTCTAACTGAACCTTAATGGGTTGAACCTTCATCAACTATCAGATCAAGCATATCTATAGTTGCATACTACATAACAGTTTGCTATGGACAGGAAGGTGCCATTATAGAATATTGACTAAGTCATCCTGGTCATATAAAGCCTGCACCTCCTAAAGATGGTTCAAATTAAGTGAGGTCCCTCCAAACAAACCAGCAAGTAACATTTTCTAAAACTGTTTGACTTTTAAATAACAAAATCCCTGCCTTATTAATACAGTAATATATGCTAAAATAACTTGTGGTAGCCTTGATTAGACCATTTAGTCCACAAGGCAACTTTATTAATTAAAAGATTTTTACTTAACAGATCCATCAGATCAGACATAAGATAACAAAAAGAGCAGGTGCCACATAAGGACCCTTTGGGCTTGTCTTCAGTACCGGGAGATCAACGCTGCTGCAATCGGTGATGTGATGTTGCACCCCATAATGCTTTATGGAAATATGCATATGAAAGTAAATATGACATAACTGGAATATTTTTATTCTAGATATGCCATGTACCATATCTCTGCAAAGGTTATGATCTACTGGATATATTCATCCTATTTGTATGCATGTATCATTTTTGTATTCGAAGTTATGAATATTGGCTATGTACTTGTTTAATTTTAAGTAGCTTCAGTGAAGCAGTCGGTCAGCTTCCTGAGAAAAGACTATTCTTAGTAAGTGCCTAATCAAGAAACACTTAAGCTAACAATGAACTTGGAGATGCCAATCCACACCTGAGCTTTCCCAGGAATGTGGCCTGGCTGGTAAGGAACTCAGTCATGCATGGACATGTGACTTGCCCATGTGTCTCCAAAACTCCATCTTGGAGCTGGATTCTGGATAGGTGAGAGGAGGGGGTCTCCACCCAAAAGAGAAAGTCTATTTAAGCCCCTGGGAGACCCCTCCATTTTGTCTTCAGTCTTGCATGTTTTATTTTATTTTGCTTGGTAATTCACTTTGTTCTGTCTGTTATTACCTGGAACCACTTAAATCCTACTTTTTGTATTTAATAAAATCACTTTTTACTTATTAATTAACCCCGAGTATGTATTAATACCTGGGGGGGGGGGGAACAGCTGTGCATATCTCTCTATCAGTGTTATAGAGGGCGAACAATTTCTGAGTAAAGCAGATTTATTTGGGGTTTGGACCCCATTGGGAGCTGGGCATCTGAGTGTTGGAGACAGGAACACTTCTTAAGCTGTTTTCATTTAAGCCTGCAGCTTTTAGGGGACATGGTTCATACCTGGGGCTGTGCTTGCAGCAGGTAAGCATGTCTGACTCAAACAAAGCCAAGTTCTGGGGTTCCAAGCTGGCAGGGAAAACGGACTCAGAGGTAGTCTCAGGACATCAGTTGACAGTCCCAATGGGGTTTCTGTGATCCAACCCATCACAGGCAGGTGTAGTGAAGATCCGCTAAATCGATGGCAGAGTGCTCTCCAGTCGACCCCGGTACTCCACCTCTCCGAGAAGAGTAAGGTAAGTCAACCGGAGAGCATCTCCCATTGACACAGTGCAATGAAGACACCGGGCTAAGTCGACCTAAGCTATGTCAACTCCAGCTACGTTATTCACATAGCTGGAGTAGTGTAACTTAGGTCGACTTACCCCGGGAGTGAAGACAAGACCTTTGCTACTTTAGATATGCCCCATAAACAGATACCCTGTGCTTAAAAGACTCTCTAAAATTACCATGAAGTGAATATAGCTCAGGTGCTGAAGCATAGCTTGGATTAATCCTTTTAACTGGACTCATAGCCACAATCACAACCCTCTCAATGATATTTTCAGCAGATTATGTGGTACACTTATGGGAAGGAAACGGACAGTTGAAACACCTGCTATGCTGTACCTTTACGTTTTCTTTTGTGGACGTAACAGCCTGAATGACAGCTGAAGTGAATGTTACAATTTTAAACAATGATTTTAAAAAGCAGTGACTAAAGTTAGTTTCTTAAATCCACTTTTGGGCACCTAAATAAATGATCTGATTTTCATTGAGGATCCAGCAACTCCCAATGAGGGGATAATTCATCTTCCACATGGGATTCATCATTTATGGTAATAAAAGATGCTAAATACAGGGATGCTATTAACCCCTGTGTCCTAATCAAATTCCAGCACTGCTGATTATATTCTGCCTACCTAAATTTTCAGTTAATATGCTATTATTCCTCACTTACAGTCTGAGCTTCCAAACACCGTGCACATACATAATTCTACTCCTATTGATATAATTGTGCCACTCACACACACAAACTTACATGTGCACATAAGCATTTTCAGGATCAGGCTCTTTGAGTCCCAAAGCACTGTGCGGTATTACCATACGTTACTAATTAGGAACAGCATACCAGCCAAGAAGGGTCTGCATTCTAATGGTGGTTATAGGGATTCAGTGCAACAGTGATTATCTGACCTTCAATTATCTGAAATTCCCTGTTATCCAAAACAGGGTCATGGCCCCATGACATCCATTAATTACAAGATGTTCCCTCTACTACCTTAAATAATTAAATGCTTCCTATTACATTTGGATATTCAAGGTTGTGACTTATATGCAAAGTTATTGGGGTGAAAGGTGCCATATCGAGGTAAAGTATTATATAAGTATAATTAATAACAATGGGCAACACTGACAGATAAAGATGAGTGAAGAGGTAGGTTTTAGTTTATGCACAGATTCCTGATTGAACTGGAGACGGTTTTGACAAACACATAAGAAGGAATCTTTCTCTCACATTTCAGATACATTTTGATGAATAAATATATATATAAGTCCAAGATGATGTGAAGTATTCAAGCATTATGTTAAGATGCCTACTTTGAGTATTACATCTTGATTCCCTGTAAAAAGCTCACTTATCTTAGCACTTCTGATCTGTGGCATTTTAAATAAATGAGGTCTCCACATAATTAAATTGTCTTGGCTTTAATTACGTTCCCTTGAGTTTTTTTAATTACTTTGCAAGTTGAGGAAAGCCTCATTGGGAGAATGGATCTGAAATCTCTGATGTGTTTAATAACGTCAAGCAACAAAAATAGCAGTGGGGGAAAATCTTATTAAATCATATTTGCAGGCTTTCTTATATCTTTCAATAAGGTTAATATCAAACAGCTTACCTTGTCATCTAATTTCCGTGCACTGAATGAAAGTTCAACATAGTCATCGTTGCCAGATAATTCTTCAGCAATCACCTAAATGAGAAGCTACATATGAGTTTTGCATGTATAATGAAAGAAAATAAAATTAGGAAAGATGCCATTTACCAGCATGTGGACTATAGACCCTATCAGCTGGAAACTGACAGTCACCTTCCAAGAAACCAGACACATAGCTAGCAGAGATATCAAAATAGGTCAAAACAGTACACTTTCCTCTGGCAAAGTATTTTGCCTCTAACTGAGTGGAAGATGTTCATAAAACAGGTTATTAATTTTTAAGATATTTCTAGGCAACCTGCCATGATAAATAGAAAGACTAGGAATGAAATTACCTGTAATTAATTACCATGAAATTCAGGCCTTGTCTACAGTAGGAGGGATTTTCTAGTATAGTATAGTATAACCATATAGCCCGATAGTGGAGATGCAGTTATATCAGCATAAAGACACTGGGGGCTAATCTATACTACGAAGGCTTTGCTGGTATAACTATACCAGCAAAACCCGTACTGGAGTTGAGCTTAAACCAGTTTAGTTAAATCATCTCCCCAAACAGCATATACTATATTAGTAAAATGACTCTTTTGGCATCTGCAAAGGAGTGGGAGAGGAGGGGGGGGTGAGAAGGAGAGGTTTGACCCGTATTAACATCAACAAGAAGTGTGTGATATTTTCACATTCCTAACCAATGTAGCTATGGGCAGCAAAACATTGTAGTGTAGACCTAGTCTGACATAGCTTATGCCAATTCCCCTGGCTAACATAAGGTATGGCAGTATAAGCAGAGTTACTCTGATGTAACTGCATCTATATTAGTGCCATGTCTACACTAGGAGTGCTTTGCTGGTATAGCTATACTGATATACTCTAGCTACTTATACTGGCAAAACTGCGCTTTCACTGGTATAATTTATTCCAGACCCCCTGAAAGAAGCTACACTGGTAAATCACATCCCTGGCTGACACAGTCATGCCAGCAGAAGTCTGTGGTGTAAATATGGCCTTGGGCTTTTATTGGCATCATTATGTCAGGAAAAACTCACGTGCCTGACATAGGTAGGCTGGTAAAACTTTTAAATGTAGAGCAGGCCTTAAATAGAGCTAGGGCAGTGTACCTGAAAATGCCACCAAAAGCAAAATGACATTTCAATTTTTTTTCCAATGGAAAAATAATTTTCTGCCCACAAAAAATGCTCCCACAAGTCATTCCCCAAAAGCATACACAAAACAGAGATTCATGCCCATTGCTCACATATTCACCAGCCATATCTGTCTCCCACCCAGGATTAAACCATAAGACTCCAAAACCTTGGAGGACTAGTTGGGTGACCAATGACATCCTTTAAACCAGCTAGGTACTGCCTGGGTCAGAGTGATAATCAGTGTACTACAGCATGATGCTTCTACTATTCTAACTGTACAATTCTCAGGAGTCAACAGCGCTGCTTGGAGTCTCACATTGTTTCAGCAGCATATACTGGGACTTTTTGGGACAAATTAAAAAAAAAAAAAGAACAAAACTGGAGGCTGACTTTAGCCTAAAAAACACGTGTCATAGAAAACTGGTATTTGGTCACACAAAATATTCACAAGCACAGATTTGTGTGCACAAATCCCTAATTGCGCATGAAAATACAATCACACGTGCACACACACATTAATTTTATATGTGTAAGTGAGACCTGAGTTGCTGAAAATTTGCCCCGTAATGCATTAGATGATATTTCTGTTCCAGGTAGACTACTGGCTGGAAGGATCATGTAGGACACATCACTATTAGCACATAAGGATTTGTATATCAAATTTTAAGCTTCGGCAATATTTTATAATTGAGTTACAAATCCCTACCTATGAGCACTGACAGACTTCTCTTTGAGTGGTTGAAAAAGCACTGCTGTATTATTTTATTCCATAGCCATGTAATAATAATATATTGATTAGACAATTCTAATGGTAGCGCCATACTAAAGATAATAGTACACCTATCTGGGATGTGAGCCTTTTCAATTCACTGAAGAATACGTAACTCAATAGGAGTTGTGCGTTAAAAACAAGTTGCAACATTAACATTAGTAAATTCCCTATTTCACAGATGCTCAATATGTATCCTGGGACCAAAATGAATTAAAAATATTTCACTTTGATTTATCACGTTGAGACATCCAGTTTTCATACAATTCTTTCTGTTTGAGTTCAACTGTTCTAATTTGAGTAAAGTCCATCTGCTTTACAGTACCATTGAGTAGGAGCCAGGATATGTAAGCCTTAGCCCATGTTATTAATAGTAAAATTGTGTTGATATTTTCAACACCCAGGTGGAGAAGTAGTTAGCAAAACTATCTGCAGAAAGGCTAAGGACACAAACCTCCTTATCTATTTTGTTGTCATTTTAGGTTTCTGAAAGGAAATCTTAAATATTGTGATTGCTTTGCACTTAGGCAGCACCTTTCTGAGGATCTCCAAGGGCAGCAGAAATGTCATTCAGCTAAGTCTCACAAGAGGCCACTGAAGAGGGAAGTATTCTACTAATAGACTGAGGAATCGAAAGGTTAACTGACTTGTCCAAGGTCAGTCAGCTATAGGGTGACCAGATGTCCCAATTTTATAGGGACAGTCCCGATTTTTGGGTCTTTTTCTTATATAGGCTTCTACTACCCCCCACCCCCGTCCCGATTTTTCACATTTGCTGTCTGGTCACCCTAGTCAGCTAGACAATGGCAGAGAGTGGAATCAGGATTTGCAAGATGAATTCCTGTTACTTGCTATAGCAACTAGGCAACATTGATTCTCAAACCAGGAGTAGCACTTTTGTAGTCCAAATCCTCACCTCACTAGTCTCAGGTCTCATTATTTTAAATATTATTAAATATTCACATTGCAGCAGCACAAGGAGTCCCCAACAAGTATCAGAACTCCATGTCCTAGGAGCTGCGTGAACACATAAGAGGATTATGGACCTGATTCTTGTTCACACTAAGTCCCATTACATCAGTGGTCGCACCCTTTTTGGGCTCAGGACCCATTTGTAAATGTTGATGGCCTATCATGACCAAGTAAATAGCCTGGGGGTGGAGAAAGGTTGTGTCCTGCCCCTGGAGTGGGTGGGAAGCCCTAGGGGAGGTTGGGTCCTGCTCCCGAGGGATATTGCTTTTCTACACTCACCCCACAGCACAATGAAGTCAATGGGGCTACTCAGATGTACAAAATTAAGCAGATGTATAAGTGTTAGAAAAATCAGGCCTAAGTACATTTTTAAGACTGTAAAGCATGGATTAGAAATAATCAAACAGTACAGCTTTCTTGTTCTGTACCTTTATCTGAATAATGCACTTTATGACACTTGGGAAAAAAAACAGAAAATATTTTCTTGTCATTTGTAGATTACAGGTATGTCCCCAGAAACATTCAACTAAATCAGAAGGCTCAAAACATTTTTTCAGTTAGGGATCATGCTAACAACTCAATAGGAAACTTTTATGGAGAAGGTAGTCACATTAGATAGCTTTAAGCATGGGGGAAATATATTTAAGTCTGGCTTACTGTTATGGATGATTTCCCTGCTGTGTTCCCATGTTTCAGTAAGGATTTGGAGAGTTTCCTCTGTGAAACAATCTGTGCCAACACCAAAACAAAGGGAAAAAATTAGAAACTGTAGTAAAAACATGGATTGTGATTTGATTTTTATGTTATTGCAATTATTTGTATTTGCACCTGGGAACCCTAATCAAGGATCAGAGTCCCATTGGGCAAGGCACTGTACAGACAGGTAACAAAGGCGACAGTCCCTGCCCCAGGGAGTTTACAGTCGTGACATGACAGGCAGGATGCAATCGGAGGACAAGTGGGATGGGGAAGGGTGGGAGGATAGGTTAGAATTAACACAGTTGAGCAGAAAAGCAGAATCTGCACCTAATCATTTGCTTAACTAATGACAGATGGAAGGCATCAGGGCAGAAGTAGGTTTTTTAAAAGGGTTTAAGAGACAAGGTGGCAGCTTAAGACTGCCAGGGAGTGTTTCTGATCCTTGGGGGGGCCGCACTGGAAAAATAATTCTACACAACTAAGCTACCAAAAATTACAATAACATCGAGTCTCTTTCTACGGGGCATCACAGTCTGTTTTACACAGGACACCCATTATTTAAAAACAAATAACTTTAAATTCAGACATAAGCAGGCTGCATCACAGCCTGAGTTCCAACTTTGTCTCCACGGGGACTACACTTTGTCTGGAGCTCTGTACAGCACACCGACACATCTAGTGGGTGACTAATGTACACCACATAAACATTATTCCAGGCATAATGATGAATTGTATGTTTTCCATTACAACAACCAGTAGATTTCCATAACCTTGAGACATTTAAACTAGGCTAGTAAAAGTAGGAGAAAAATATATCGTCGGGAAAATTCCTACACTAGCCCACAATAAGCAAGTGATGTGGTGATAGACTAGTAAATGATCTAGTTCATTAGGTCATTTCCATTATATGATTCTATTAAAATAGTTTTCATTAGAAACACGTAAAAATTATGAAATACTAGATATACACTAGATAACGCTAATGAAGAGAAAGCATTATCATCAATTATTTCCATTGCAGTGACTCCTGGGAGCCCCATTATTTGTTCAGAACCCCATTGTGTTAGGTGCTGTACAAACACAAGACAAAGAGAAGGTTCCTGTCCCAAAGAATTTACAACCTACTATCAAATATGCAGAAAACATGCAAAATAGAGCGTGGTTTTGGTATTAAAAACAATCCTTTCCCATTTTGTACAACACATTTTTAAGACGTTATGGCCCAGATGCACACTACATGACCTTTAAAGTGCAGTAACCTAGAAATGGAGACAAAAGTCACTCTTATGCAAAGCATGCAAAAAACAACAATTACCCACTGAAGAGCCCATAAAGGAAAGGGAGTGGTTTATGCCTGCTCAGCTGATGTTCTGGGAATTTGTATGGATTTGAACAATATGCTAAATTAGTAACCGTAATTATCATAACAGCTTTAACTAGCACACGGCATACTAACTTAAAGAATTACATACTGCAAAGTACAATGGCAACCTGCACAAGTTTGATACTGTTTTTCATTATCTCAGTGGGAGGCGGACTTTGAGCAGTCTTTGCAGTGGAGGAGGAGGACTGAAGAATGGCACCCAGATTTTGCTTTGCAGAATCACATATCTCAGGGTACGTCTTCACTACCCGCCGTATCGGCGGGTAGCGTTTGAGTTATCGGGGATTGTTATATCGCGTCTCGTTAAGATATATCGATCCCCAAACGCGCTCCCCGTCAACTCCGGAAGCGGAAGTTGCGTATCTTAGATCGATCCCCCCCCACCCCAGTGTAGACCAGCCTCACACAGGCAACTAGCACTAAGACAATGCTGTTCTTTCAGATGCAGTTTGCTGGACAGTGCCCCAGTGATGTGGGACATAACCGAGGTAACACAACTACTTTAACAGTGATAACAGCAGCCTTTGGTATGGGCACAGCCAGAGCGTGCTTAGTTTCACTTTAAGAAGAGGGATCCATAGAAGAAGCTGCTGCCATTAAACTATATGTATTTTTAAAAAGAGTTAACTAATTCGTTGCATGTAAGAGTTTTGTTCAATGGCCATAAATACTGCAGATGAGACTGTTGTGTAGAGGCAAGAATTAGGTAGTGCACTATGACTCTTTTGTTCTACTCTTGACTCTTCCAAAGATTATTCAATCGACACACATCTGCGTCTCAGCCTACCCATCAGTCAAATGGGTTCAAGTAAAAATCACCCATCTCCCATGAGTTCAATTAACTTTTTTCAAAGACCTGTCAGAGATCCTCAGATGTTAAGCACTACAGACTTCCAAAGTATTATAAAGTTATGGGCTCTGCGCATAATGGAACAAAGGGAAAGTATCTTCTCAAGCAGGAGAGCAAAATACAATTAGTAAGAATAATTCCTACTTCCAATATGCTTTTTAGTCCCTTTAGTCCCGTAGATGTGCTACATTAATCTCTAATGTATGATAGAACTTGGATGGAAAACAATCACCCTTCACCTACTCACCTGTAGTCGCTAAAAGTTATCTTTACCCAGATCCTTTAGTAATGCCAGCATTTTTGCCCTGAACTATTCACCTCATTTCAACTTCTAGCCCTACCTTCGCTCCTTTGCGAGTTGTTCAAAGTACTAAGATGTACTTCACATAAAGTAGCTTGAAACTCTGGGGTCTCCACTTGTGTGGCAGCTACATGCATCAAAATAGAGTGAATGGAATTTATTTTGACGTTCCTATTATTAGCTCGTTTTAATGAGACCAGCTCTCTAAGCTATTAGTGTCATTTTGCCGCAGCAAACACTCTGCATATGTAAATATGTGTATTCGTGTGTGAACACCCACACGTTGTTAATCAAGTGGCCAGTAAAATGGATCCATCTGGCAGCTCTATGCCTGCATCATTGCCTCAAATAGTAATTAACAATTAAGATTTGCAGGCTGTCATTTAAATAATTGACAAAAAATCAATTTTTACAAGCAGTAAATTGCCCTTTTTGTTTGCATGCTAAAAAAGTAGCTGTTAGTGGCTGGAATGGCTTTTTTTTTTTTTTTTTGGAAGCTGCCATCAATTATGAATCACATTTATTGCTTATCTATAGATGTAACATTACTTCCCCAGCAGAACCACAAAAAGCGTTAGCTATTCTGGCTGCTAGCAAGCAAGTTTCAGCCAACTGGAACACATGAACATAGGAAGCAGCTGTTTAAGTTCAGAGTTACAAAGAGATGGTTGAACTTGCAATATGGCCAAAGGCAAGGCATTTATCAAAAGTCTTTTGTTTGTTAGACGTCTTTGGTTTGACTCCTACTTCAGCAATTCACAATTGAAAACTTTAGGGGAAAAGGTGTTTCTACAATAGCAATGTAAAGAAGTGGTACAGAAAGTGAAAAATCTTTTCTTTCTACAAAACAGGTATTGAGGGGCAGTTTGGACCCTTTTTTCCCCCAACAGATTTTAAATACATTTTCATGAGATCCCTGATATTGTACTGAGAACTGGAAATAGGAGTATCAAAAAACAAATGTTCCATTTAAAGAAAAAACACCAGATATATAATGATGTTATACATATTCAAATATATGCAAATTAGAAAGTAGATTTATCCAGATTTCGAGATCTTCAACATTAAGGCCAAATTCTAAGATCAGTTACACTGAAAAAACTCCTTTGAAGACCCTCTGGGTTTGCATTGCTGTAACTGAGCTCAAAATCTGGCCCAATGTGTTAAGGAGAGGGATGCGCCCAAACTAAAACTCTGGATCTTGGGGTGATTAAATCTGGATCCATATTTTGCACTTTGATCCCAGCTCCAATTTAAAATGGCATGAAAGCTGCTCTGCCTGTTTAAAAAAGCCAACAACAACTGGGGATTATAGAAGTTATGACAGTGAAGATCTATGGCATTGGCAATGATTGTGTATAGCGCCAACTTCCTATAAAAAGGTCTGGCAACGTACATCAGAATTAACCTACAATATCTGTTACTTGAGCTTTGGTCCTTTTTTGACAAGCAATTACCAAGCATGCCAAGCTGCCAAGCTATGTAGTGGTAGAAGTGGTTTTAAGATGTGCACAAAATTGACTAGGATAAATGTCCAAGATCATTTTCATTTGTGACATATGCCAGGATATGAACTCTGGTATCTGGAGGTTGAAAGGCTAGACTGGTAATCTAGTGTGTCAGCTAAAGCTCATGAGATACCTATAGTAAAAAGAGAAAAGAATTTAGTAGCTGTGGAATGTCCAGATCCCTGACTTATCCCTAACCCTAAATACTATGTCCACACTCTGTGTGTGTGTGTGTGTGTGTGTGTGTGTGTGTGTGTGTGTGTAATAGCATACTTTCACTATTTCACCCCTCACCACATTTAATTTTATTGTAGACACACACAATGCCCTTGCACCTCCCCCCTCATTAAAATGCTGAGGGTTGTTGATGTTTCACCCATATTTGGAACAATGGTTCATTAAGGCAAGATTAAAAGAACTGACCTACTCAGGTTCACACTCTGTAGACCCTTCCCCGTTACATTTCTTGTCTGAGGCAGTGTCATTCCTCTCTCTCCACTGCTGCTGTATCCAACCCCACTTTATGGATTATGTTCTCCATAACACATTCAACACACTTCAAGATTGGATTTGAACCCTATAGTACTGATCAGTCCACAGCATATTTAGAGCTGAATTAAGGCTTTTTCTTATTTGCTATTGATTTGAAACAATGACAGCAGCCAGCCAGCCAGTCAGAACAGGATATTGGGGGGAAGAAATCAGTGCTCACAACCATAATATAATAGGACTCAATGACATTGTTGGAAAGGGTTTATCGATATAAAAGGGTTTGAAATTCAATTAGTGTATGGCATCTCTAGCTCTTTGGGAAAAAATAGTTTTAATTCATTAATTTTTCATGGATCAATGCAGTAATTCATATAAAAGATGCAATATGTAAAACAAAGCGTTAAGAACTGTGAAAAGTGTTCCGATAACATAAGTCTCTGAGTTTCATGCCATAATGGAAACAATATGACCTCAAAGATCATGTGGAACACTCTGCTACAAAAGAATGACTAAACTAGGCCTCCTAAGGATTACAGAGGGATTTTAAACAGTTAGTAGAAGAAAGCTAATAAGAGTGCTGCATGGGATAATTTTACAGCACTCTGAGCCAGCAGGAATAAAATGGCATTCATGTCCCACAAAGTACATTATTCAGCCCATTAATGAATTCAATTACTTCATTCTGAGAAGAGCAGGGGCCAGATTTTTAATGGTATTTAGATGCCTAAATATAAAGACAGGTGCTTAGTGCGAGCTGGGTGCCTATCTTCGTTTTTAGATGCCTAAATACCTTTAAAAATCTGGTCCTATGTCTTTTTCAGCATAAGAGTAGTCTTCAGTCTATTGGTCCACTATTCTTACACAGAATATTTCTATTAAATAGAATTTAAATTAAATCAGGTCTAATCATGGGTCTTTTAGCCTTTTTCCAATTTGAGAGCAGTGACTGAAAGTGGATTAATTATCTTCGAGTGCATAATCTCGTTAATGACATATAGTATTAAAAGTATATGTGAAGTAGTGACAATTATTATCAAGAAGCAAGTTCCTTAATAAAATGTGTGTGTGGGGGGGGAGGAGTACTAAATCCCAAAGTAATATTTGCTCAAATTCATGGCATACAGGGATGCAAACATCTGCTTGACATCGGCTGCAGCTGTTCTCCAGGGATGCTGCTCGCTACAACAAAATGCAAAGTGATAAATCGCAATAGTTTATTTTATTTATTTATTTATTTATTTATGTGGCATTTCTGTACTTAAACTACCCAGTTTTTTGGGGACAAGTTTAGGGCCTAATCTTGAAAACAGTTATGCATATGGGGGACTGGTTGTGATGGGTCATGAAACCAGAAAGCTATCACACTGCTGCTGTTCTGGGAGCTTTTCTACAGCAACTTCATTAGTTTATAAGCATTAAGAATAGAGCTGGGCAAATGTTTTGACTGAAATGTTTTGGCTAAAAATGCAGATTTGCTGTCTCCAAAACATTTCATGAATTCATATCAACCTTGCCAAATTGCTTCAGCAAAAGTTTTTTTTTTCAAAATGAAATTTTTCAATTTTTCAATTCAAAATGACTTTTTTTTCAAAATTTCCTTCATTTTTATCTTTTAAAAATTGTAAAATGTTTAAAAATGCTCAAAATCAAAACAAAACATTTTGGTTTGGGGAGAATAAAATGTTTGGTTTGGCCCAAAACAATTTTTTTATACTTTTTGATTTGCCATAAATTTTGAAAAAATTCAATTTCTGTTAATCTCTGTATGATTCCCCCCCACCACCAAATTTTTCAGAATTGCCAGAGAACTGAAAACTCCATTATTCACCGATCTCTCATTAAGCACATAACATGCACAAATGAGCATAGTTACTTTGAGCAACCAAATGGTAGATATGTGAAAAATACAGACACTGCCGAGAGCAGAGCAGGGCTTGAACTGGGACAAATCATGGATAGTGAGTGAAGTGGCACTTTTTTTTAAAGCCTGAAATCTTTCTCTGGTCTCTCATTTGAAAAAGATATATATTGTCCTTATGGTTATGGAGAATACTTTCACAATCTGAACCAAGTGTAACTGATGCAGAGATGTCGGCCTGAGTTAACAGAAAGCCTGAAACAATTGCCTGAAACTGAGAGATGTGCCCTGCTGAACTGGAGAATTAACACAGATGCCCAAAGATGATAATTTAAACGTTAACATTACTAACCATTTCATTGCTCAACGAAGCAGTGAGACAGGAGAAGGACAATCATATGAAGATCTACTAAGAGTGATGTTTCATTCTGGTCATTCTGGTGAGTGGTGATTGGGAAAGTAGAACCAATTTCTTTCACCTCAGTCAGGCAGAAATACCAGAGGGTAGAAGCAGAACCCAGTGGAGCCCCCAAGCTTTGCCCCTTGTCCTGACCAGCAGGAACCTGTTCTGCTCTGGTGACAACTATGGAGCCAAATGACTTCCTCTCTAGCTCTAGCAGCACTGTTCCTCTCTCACTAGGGGTTAATTGCAGAACCTGCTGCATTGGTTGCACTCAGTTCACATTTTCAAGCTTTTCTTTGCAACCATGAGGGTTAGAAAAAAAAATTTTTTAAATGAAAGCTGAAATTTTGATGTCAAAATTTGACACTGGAAACCAGAGCCTGGTGTGCTTATACCTTAATCCAGGCCAGCCCTTGGGTATATCTGAACCCTACTGAGGGGAAGCCAAGCTTGAGGAACCCAGCCAACTGTGACTGACTTCTCAAGTGAAGCTTGGCTTGAGAGAAGAGAGGGGGACCATTTGAGCACCGGATTAGAGTGGGTAAAAATACACCTATTTTGGTTTAGTTTCAACTACCATACCAATCCTCCCTCCATTTTTTTTAAAGATACTCATATCTACCTCAAAGTAAATTCCTCTGGGGATGAAATTTTCCAGACTTGGTCTCCTCCCAACCCTGAATTATTCTGGAAAGCTTTAGTCAAAAAAGTTCAGCTGTATGTTTAAATTCTGATTAGAAATACATTCCGATTAGAAATTTTGCACTCAGGTAACTAAAACTCGGACTGGAGCTAGAAACATCAAATTTGGCTTGTTTGGTGTTACGGGTTCTATTCTTAAACAAGCTCAAAAATACCCAGTCCTAAAATGGCTCTAAATCAAGGAACTTTCATGCGTCAGGGTTTGTGCATTGCTGCAAAAAGCACCCTATAAAAGTTATGAATATGTTTTAACTTCAAGATACATTTATTGAAAATATCTTGGGATTCTCACTGCAACACAGTGTAAAATCTTGACAGGCATTGGCATCTGTTTGTCGGTAGTGACTTTTGCAACTGAGTGAGAGTTCTATTATTAAATGTTAGTTTTGCACATTAAATTTAGGGCTTGTCTACATGGCAAGCGAGGGTGTGAAATTACAGCGCATCAGTTTTCCATGCAGTAAGTTCCTGTGAGGACCCTGCTACAGCACAGTGAAAGTTCCAGAATGTGGCTCAGTGTACAACTGCTACTTCAAAGTAGCAGTGCTAAGCCACACTCTGGGATTTTTGCTGCACTGTATCAGCACCCACACGGGATGTTACTACACAGCAAGCTAGTGTACTGTAGATTCACACCCTAGCTTGCCGTGCAGTAACTTGCCTTGTAGACAAGCCCTGAGAAATGAAGTAATATTTGGTGGAAAACTTAGTATTTCCCTATACTAATATCCCCCTACTGTTACTCACACCTTCTTGTCAACTGTTTGAAATGGGCCACCCTCATTACCACTACAAAAGTGATTTTTCCTTCCTTGGTACTGTTAATTGAATTGTCTTGTTAGCACTGTCCCCCTACTTGGTAAGGCAACTCCCATTTTTTCATGTACTGTGTATATATACCTGCTACTGTATTTTCCACTCCACACATCTGATGAAGTGGGTTTTAGCTCACGAAAGCTTATGCCCAAATAAATTTGTTAGTCTCTAAGTTGCCACAAGGACTCCTCCTTGTTTTAACTGGTGTAGTAATGCACAGTACATCCCACATATGTAAGCTGTATAAGAAATTTCAGTTTGTATAATCTTTTATATGATATTATGGGATCTAAAGAGAGAGCATATTTTAAGGCAATGTTAACAAGTAGGCAGAATTAAACTTGACCTTTTAACATTAACCCTTAGAATTTCCTAACTTTTAAAGCTTAATCTCTCAATGTAGCATTGTATTAATGTGCCACTAATTTTTGCATGGAATATATGTATTAACATGGTGCAATTAATATTAGATTGCAAGGACTCGTCAGGGAAAGTTAAAAAAACATGACATTGAAAGGTCATTTCAGACTGGAGAGCCTGGCTCAACAGCTCAGTTCAGTCATGCTGCTGCCTCTGAAGGAAGAAAAGATTTTAAATATTATTTTTTTAAAACTGTAACAATCAGGAAGACTGCTGCTGTTTTATTTGAAAGGGCTACTGTTCAGAGTGGGGAGAAAAAAATAACTTTGAAATAAATGTCTCTATTTAGCATATTAACTTTTTCCTAATTGCACACAGCAATGTATGGCTCTTTGTTATACTTGCATACAAATAGCCTAGCAATCTGAAAGGTATGCTGAATGTATCTACACTTAGTCTTCAAGCTACAAGTAATGATTCCATGCCAATATGCCGCTACTTGCGAGAGTCACATGTAGGCAGGCAGAATTACAAGAGGCTGACTCTTGTCAGGTCATTGGAACTAACACTCCTACTTTTGTTAAAAGTTCAGTGGGACCATTCATCATTCTAAGTGGTTGGAGCCTAACGGGGCTGCATCTCATTGCTCTCATCAGTGCGTGGGGATATTGGTTCACTGCTGAATCACGGAGAAGAATGCTACCAGCCTCACTTCCTGAAGTACTTGGATTTTCAAAGTCTTCCATCCGAGGCCCAACATTGGTTTTGTTCTATAACATCTGACAACATCACATCTGTCGGTAATATGGTTGCAGGCAGTGCTTAATTTGTGCCATGGCTTGCCAGGGCTGAGCCCCAGAACCATTAGGCTTGGGAGTTCATAGCTCTGGCACTCTTAGGCTTTCTGCATCAGTTATGAACGTAAAAAAATTGCTTGAGCCCCAACACCTAATTGCTTGAGCCCCGGCACCTTTCATTACAAATTAAGCCCTGGTTGCAGGCTGTGTGCCATAGAAGAGAGGTCCCTCACAAAGATCTGAGTATCTATGAAGAGAGACCCACTTTTGTCTGGTTAGAGCATGTTGTCCATACCACTGCCTTCCCAAATGAGCTAAATCATCATCTATCATCTTTGACTAACATTATTCCGATAGATCTTGCTTTTGGAAGGGGGTATTACAGGGATTAATCTCAAAGTGCAGGTTTAGTGCACATGTAAAAGATAATCTAAACACAGATTCAGGTAATGGTTTATTTCTTTTTGGTCAACCTCTACCTGGAACAAAAGAATGAAACATGGCATATTTATGAAAAAACCCTCAGTCTTTTAGATTATGTCTAAGAATCCAAAGTCTATCCTATGTTTCATATAACATCTCCTATTTTTGATGGGAAAGAAACTGAATTGATAGACAGGCACAAAAAGTCATAACGTTTTATGCACCCATTAAATTGCAGTGTAGCAACAAATTCATGTCAAAGTTAGCTGAAGAACAGCAGCCATCCCATTATCATCCTACAAAATACAGTAATTACAGAAAACTGCTAAGTGTTGGAGTAAGTGCCGTATGTAGAATCTCTGTTGCAAGATTTTCAATCCTGGTATCATATTTAGCTGCATTTGGGTGTCAATTCCACTGCTAATATCATATTTTTAAAAGCGTTGATGAATTATGCAAAATTTAAAAACATAAACTGCCTAGCTATGTTATCAAAAACTTCAAAGCTACATTTCTGGGGTCAGATTCCATGTTATTATTTTTTCTTGGTTACCATTAACAGTAAAATTATACCACAACCAAGCCAGCTGTGTGTTATTTATAGAGGCAGAATCATTATAAGGGCATGTTTTTGCGAATGGCAGCAGCAATGAGGTTTTTGCATTTTAAAACCAATTAAGAAAAAACATTTAATACATTATTTTCTAGATTTTTCTTTCTTCTCTATAAACAGCTCCTTTTCTTTGACTGAGACCACAATATGCCCTCAAGAGCACTGCCAAAAAGAACATGGTTTATCGTGCATTTTAAAGGTCCTAATTACCCATCCATCCCTGTTAATCTACCAAAACTACAAATCTATACATTTGTGTTTTATAAAACCAATGAGAAGCCTTTCCTTCCTATAGAACCTTTCTTTTATATCTTACCACACATTTATAGGGCCAAATACTCAGCTGTGCTGTGCAGCTGAGGAGAAGGGGGGAAGAAGGGAGGGGGCTCCTCTTTCCTGATCCTGGGACCAAAACAACCCTGGTATAATTTAGAGCATTCACAAGGCTACTGTAAATTATAACAGGTTTAGCTGTCCCATTGGACCCATTTTGAAAGTTCCGACCACTTTGTGTAGTCTCGACCATTCGAAAAGAAACACATTTGCTCTCTCAGAAGTATTTTTTATGACCCCCGCAAAAGAAGTCATGTTTGGCAGGGATGATATAGCAGTATCCACAGCAGGGAAATCAACCCAATCCTCCCTTGAGTTTGGTGATAGATTTTTAACAAGGGGCTCCTGAGAGCCGCCTCCAGCACATTGCTGATGGTTAAGGCTAAGATTTTGTCATGGATATTTTTAGTAAAAGCCATGGATAAGTCACGGGCAATAAAGAAAAATTCACAGAAGCCCATGATCTGTCCCTGACTTTTACTAAAAATATCCATGATATAATGGTAAGGGGCTGGTTAGCTGCCAGGTGGCTGGAAGCTCCGGGGCCCCCACCACCCTAGGGGGCTCAGAACCTCAGGGTGCCCCTTCCGCCTCCCCCGCCCCCCCAGAGGTGGGGAGCTGTGAGGGTCTCCCTGCTCCACCACCACGGCTGGGGAGCTGCGGGGATCCCCCCAGCCCACCGTGGCTGGAAGCTGCAGGGTACCCCCAATGCCCATGGCAGCTCGGAGCTTGGGGGCTCGCTGCCTCAGGTGGCAGGGGTAATTCACAGCTCCCTGCCACTTTGGGAGGTGGCGGGACCCTGCAGCTCCCAGCTGCTGGTGCTAAAGACACAGAGGTCTTTGGAAATCATGGATTCCATGACTTCCGTGACCTCCATGACAAAATCGTAGCTGTACTGATGGTGCTGTAGATAAAACTGCCTGTAATCACAGACAAGGTGGGCGAGGCATATCTTTTATTTGACCAACTTCTGTTGGGGAAAGAGAGAAGCTTTGGCGCTTACACAGAGCTCTTCTTCAGGTAATCATTTGGATTTTCCTGACAAACTATTCCTTCTAGCCTCCTTGAGATTCAAAGGATGCCTCTGTGATCCAAGCTTCCTGAGAGCAATCTTCAATTGCTCCTGCTTTTCCTGAACAACAATAAGGAGGACAAGGAGGAATTCTTGGGGAGGGAGGATAGCGAAAGCAGTTGCTTCTTCTGTGGAAAACAATAATGTTCCTGTTACAAGTTTAAGTGGAAGCGTTGCAAAGTGTAATCCAACCCAGAGGTTCACAAAGCTCCTTGCCAGCTCTCACCGTAGGATATGTTACTCCTAACCACAAAATGTTCAATTACATTCAGTGTAGCTGGTGCATGACGACTTAACAAGACTAAGACAGTCCTTAGTACTGTTATCAGGAATAAAGCTGGGATCCAATATACCTCAACCCTTCAGAGCAAAAAGCCTGCCATTTAGAAATAAACCCTGCCAGAAGCTGCTTATGTCTCCTTTTACATAAGCAGGCACTAGCACAATATGTATTGCTCATTTAGGACTGATTCTGCCACCCTGACTTATGTGGGCCCCAATTCTGACAACATTTATCCACCTGCTTTACTATAAGCAAGCTAACAGTCCCATTTACTCACCCATGTGAGCAAAGTTAAGTAGGTTTCTAAATCTTTGCTGTATTTGCTATGTAATCATATGAGTAATAGTTTGCTCCCAAAGCAGTGTCACTAATTTTAATGAGGCTACTTAAGCAATGCAGTACTGCTCAATTTATGTGAGGCAGAACTGGGCCCTTAACTTAAAAGGCAAATTGCTGGTGGATCAAGCGTCGTTGTCTCGTATGTCCCAGGTGCACCTGAAGAAGGTTCAAATCAACAACACCTCTCTGTGTATTAGTCCCGTATAAAGCACCAAAGTGGTGAAGGAGAATGATTTTAACACATCTGATGAATTTCACTCAATGGGTCTTTCAGCAAAGCAATATATTTAGTATCAATACTAACAGAAGTGGGGGAACGGGGGGGGGAGGGGGGAAGAGAGAGAAAAGGGAGACACTTACTTGTCCAAGAGTGCATTCCATGCCACCAAGAAAATCTGCATCTTTCAAGCCATTGTGGTTGCTGCTAATGTCATGGACTTCAAACCGTAGCCGCTGAACCTCTTCAAAGTAGAAGTCCACTGTGAATAACTTGGAGAAGATTGGATTTATACAGGTTCGAATCACTTCTGTCCTATCAACCTGCCAAAAGAAAAAAAAAAAACCCTATGAGAATTTACCTCAGTGACTTCTTACTCTGTCAGTAATGGGCTACAACATGAACCAAATTGAAAGCGAAATTAAAAAACAAAATTATGTGAATGAAGAATCTTTAAAGAGACAGTAGTTTAGATACAAAATGTGGTTGGCTTTTATTTAAAAAAAAAAGGTTTAATAAGCTAATTGGCTGAGCTTGTGAGGCTTTACATGCAACTCAATGGTATTTTTCTGTTTGTCTGTCTGTCAGATTATCTGTCTTTTGTAACATAAACTTTTGAACGTCACATCCGATCAAATCCTGGTATGAGGGGACTGGGAGCACCCGGAACCCCAATGGGTGGGGGGACATTGGGGGACCCTGGAATGGGGGAAGGTGGGTATGGGGATACACAGAACCCCTACTGTTGGGGCAGAAGAGTGTACTGTAGGGCATAAGGGGAAGTGGGAATGAGGGTGAACAAAGAGCCACTGGCATGGGGAAGAGAATGGGGGGGGGGCCAGGAATGGGAGACAGGCAGAATGGATGGCACACAGGATTCCCTGCCACGGGGAGATTGGGGTTGCATGGAGTCCCTTAACTAGAGGGGGATGGGAGTGTGGCACACAGGGAGCTTCTGGGGGAGAATGGAGGGATGCAAGGAGCCCTTGGCGAGTGCAATAAGCTCAGCCTATACAAGCTACCAGTGTGCAACCCCTAATGTTAATAGCAGTGTTCTCATGTGAAAACAGGAGTGAGGTAGATTTAAGAAATTTACTATACTCTTGGAAACCCAAAGACAATGACATATTACTATTTATTGTTTCTGTTTTTATAAGACGGTTTCCAAAAAAGAATTAGGGCCCTGTTGAACTAGGTGTAGTTGTAAGAAATAATGTTAAGCCAGTACCAGAGAGCTCACAGTTTAAGTTCAAGGCAATACTCAACGAGTGAATAAACAGATAAAGGAAAGGTAATGGTAGAGAGATGCATTGCATCTGTGAGGAGTCACAGAGCTCTCAGTAGTCAAACTCAGAAATGCATGAGAACATGAAATTGACCAGACACAGTGAGTGAAAGAGAGCAGTGCATGCTGAATGAAATGCAATGAATTAACAAACAGCACAGTGAAAAGTAAATTAGGGTCTACACTCTAAATACATCTTCAGTGCAACTCCATTGTAGTTAATGGAGCTACACCCAGGATGAAGTTGGCTTTTCTGTCCACTAGTCAGGACTTTCAAAAAGCTATCATTTTTATCTTTGCAGTGTTCCTTTAACCTTGAACTTTATTACTTCACTAGGTGGCTTTATATTCACAGGTTTTTTTAAAGAATAAAAGGAAGGGGGACTTAGTCTAATGGGTATCTTATCACCTTTGCCCGTTTCTTCCTAACTTTGTGCTCTCATGTAACAAAGATAACAAGAATAATACTGACTGCTGCTCTTCACCAACCACTGTTTAACTTTTAACTCTCTCTCTCTCACACACACACATAGGGAAAATTAAACACCTGATCTCAGCAGAGAGGCCATGGTCTGCAAAGATACATAATAAAATTCATATTTGTAGTAACGTACACTGCTGCTACCTAGATCAACTGTTCTGTAGACAGTTAAAGGATTTCACTCTCCAGTGCTATCAGTTTAGCATTTTCAAACCAACAAAGTCACACAGAAAAATGAAATGGGTGGGAGAAAGGGGAAAGCTTTTAAAGATATTCACTTGGACTTACTTGCATGAGTAAGGGCTGGAAGAATCAGGCTCTTGGAGAGTAATATATAAAATGTATCCCTATTTTTCTCACTAGTCAATCACATACTGAGAGTGTCTGAGGGATGCTCATGCCCCTGCCCCATTCCCTAAAATTGTGCAAGAAACCACACCTCTACCTCAATATAACGCGACCCAATATAACACGAATTCGGATATAACACAGTAAAGCAGTGCTCTGGGAGGGCGGCGCTGCGCACTCCGGTGGATCGAAGCAAGTTCCATATAACATGGTTTCACCTATAACACGGTAAGATTTTTTGGCTCCCGAGGACAGCAATATATCGAGGTAGAGGTGTATCAGATCAAAATGTATTGCTGTGTTTCCATAAGAGTGCTCAGAAAGTACTTTACACACACTGTCACAGGGTTGGCGCAGGCTCTCCCACTTTTGTGCCTGCATCCTGTGTTTAGGCTGGTATAATAAAAAGTGTTTACTCCTTCTTTTGTTGGATCACCCCTGTCTTTATTTACAGTGCTTGTGCAGTTCCCAGATCCTCCAACAGTTAGTGCCCCACAGACCCTCCCCAGGGTCTCCTGGCCCTTGAGGCTTCCTTGTTGGCAAGAAGACAGAGATACTGCCCTCCTGTCCCCTCCCAGGCTAGCCTGCCCACTGAGGTTTGCCCAGGGCTTTCATAGCCTTCTCCTGCCCCAGCCCAGCTGTCACTACTTAGCCCAGCATGTTCATCTGAACCAGCCCTCGTTAGGGCTTGCAGCTGGGCTACTTGCTGAGTACCTGCATCTCTACACCTGGCCTACTGGCCAGAGAGCAGGCTGTAGCCAACATTTTGGAGGGTTTTAAAGGGGTTTTACCCCCGCCCTGCCACAAGCAGTAATAACAAACTACATCTTCACTGAACAGCAACTTGACTCTAAATGTTTGTAGTTTCTGCCTGAGTTTAGAAAATCATAAAACGTTAACATACTTATTTAAAGTTTTGGAGGGACTGCTGTGAATCTCTGTACACATAAAGCACTTTACAACCTCCATTACTGCACAATCCCCTTCCCTTCAACAGGCTTCTGGTGTGCTCCTTTTGAGAGGGAGATGGACAGTTCAGTTGCCTCCTATCCCCTCTCCAGTGTCTTCAGGAATTGTCTTGCTGTGCTATGCTTCTCCATTCCAGCAGAGAGAGAGACTGGAAACTGAAGCTACATTTCACAGAAATGTTATAGTCTCTGAAAAGGAAAAAATACTTTGTTTTTTTTTTTAATTTTTTTGGAAAACTGGAAAATTTCAAAAGAAATAAAAAAAAATGTATTTTTTTTTAAAAAAGCAATTTGACATCCAAAAAAATTTGGACAAAAAATGTCAACCAGAACCACTGAAAATACTGTAAGGATAATTGTTCTCAGTTTTAACATGCTACTCAGCTCCCCCCCGCCCTTAATTTAGGCCCTGTTCCTGCGAGCTGCTCTGCATGAGTGGTAGGTTCTGCCTACATGGAACAACTTACAAAAGCAGAGCTCTAGTTAGAACAGCTTTTCTTATTCTTGGCTTTTCCAGTTTCAGTCCTGGTCAGAAAAATCAAAGAGAAATTTTTGATCCAAACCAATTTGGATCAAATTTTGATTCAATTTGCCCATCTCTACAAATCAGTTCCAGTAATTCATAGATTCCATTATGATCATCTAGCCTGACCTAATATATAACACAGGTCTGAGAACTTCCCCAAAATAATTCTTAGGGCATAACTTTCAGAAAAACATTCAAACTTGATTTAAAAATGGTAAGTGAAAGAAAATTGGTAAATTGTTCCAATGGTTAATTATTCTCACTGTTAAAAATTTACATCTTATTTCCAGTGTGAATTTGTCTAGATTTCAACTTCCACTGGATTATGTTATTCCATTCTCTGCTAGACTGAAGAGCCCATTGTGAAATATTTGTTCCCCATGTAGGTGTTTATAGACTGAGCTCTTCAATGTAGCAGAGATGTATTTATAAATTGCAAATTACATTTTAAAAAATCACTCAAAACTATTTAACACCTTTTCTTCACTACGCTTTCTGCCTTTTAGCAACAGCATTAGATAAATGTTAGTATTTTACTGAAATGTGGCTATATAATAAATACATAGTACCAGATC
>NC_048299.1:76527710-76663944 GCF_013100865.1 Trachemys scripta elegans
GAGTCCAGCCCCCTGCCTTCACTAGCAGGACCAAGTACTGATTTTTGCCCCACATCCTTAAGTAGCCCCCTCAAGGATTGAACTCACAACCTTGGGTTTAACAAGCCAATGCTCAAACCACTGAGCTATCCATACCCCAATCAGGAGGGAGAGAGGTGCGTGTCTCTGTCCAAGAGAGGTGATGGCTGGGAGCCAGAAGCCTATGAGTCAGTGTCCTTGATGGACCCCAGAGGAGGAACACAAGTGCAGCTGCTCTGAACCATGACAAGGAGTCTATGGTAACACAGATTTATTTTAATGCTCTGAATTATTTGTGCTTATGAAAGGTGCCAGATTAACAGCTCTGGAGACAGAAATCCTTTAATTAATTAATATATTTATCAAACAATTGCACCATTACTAATACCACCGCAATATCCTCGCATGGCCCTGCCCATGTACCTTGCAGTACTACAGAGAGTACAGTGGTGTACTACCACCACTAGAGGAGAGAGGCTCAGTCTCCTCGTTCATTTCATTCTTGATCTCTTTGCTTAGATCAATGGCTCTCAACCTTTCCAGACTACTGTACCCCTTTCAGGAGTCGGATTTGTCTTGTGTTTCCCCAAGTTTCACCTTACTTAAAAACTACTTACTTACAATATCAGACATAAAAATAGTATCACAGTACACTATTACTGAAAAATTGCTTATTTTCTCATTTTTACCATATAATTATAAAATAAATCAATTGGAATATAAATATTGTACTTACATTTCAGTGTATAGTATATAGAGCAATATAAACAAGTCATTGTCTGTATGAAATTTTAGTTCATACGGACTTCACTAGTGCTTTTTATGGAGCCTGTTGTAAAACTAGGAAAATATCTAGAAGAGTTGATGTACCCCCTGGAAGAGCTGTGTGTACCCCCACGGTACATATACACCTGATTGAGAACCACTGGCTTAGATTGCCAAAGAATGATGGTGCAAACTGTTTCATGCACACTATCCCCTAATCACTGAACAGAGAGAGACCACCAAATATCTTCACACAGGCTATCAAGCAGTCTTTAGATTGAGATAACTTTCAGTCTCAACTCACTGCCAAAGGGATCTGAATTCAAATGACTCACATAGCCATAAAAGGCTCCATCTCTGAGGCTGTCAGTCAGTTCAATGACATGAATTTGACCTAATGTTTGAAGTAGAGAAACTCACAACTAGAGCTGGGCAAATAACTGATTTTTTTTATTCACTGGCAGTTCTGAAAGAACACAAATGGTTTGACCCAAACCTAATCCAAAAATTCAAAATAAAATAAAATTAAAATTAAAAAAATCAGCAATTTGAAAAAAGTTGTCAAAATTGTTTATTTTATGGACAGTTTTTAACATGAAAGCGAAGTAAATGAAGGGCCTTGATTCACAAAATGGTAGCAGTGAAAGGAGGAAGAGCTAGAGAAGCCTTCCTTATTACCTTTTGCCCAGTAGGTCGGGCATTCACCCAGGATGTGAGAGACCCAGGTTCAACTCCCCCACCCTTTGCCTGACATGGACAAAGAATTTGGAGACCGGAGTCCCATATTGCAGGAGAGGTCCCTAGCCACTGGGTTATGGGATATCCAAGTGTAGGGCTCTCTCAGTCTCTCCCACCGTGTATAAATAATTAAATAGTCCTTGGAGCAGTGACATGAAAAGATTTGTCTCTCTCACCTCTAAGGGGAGTGCCCTAAACCACTGGGCTATAGAGTCATTCTAATTCTCTCTCTCTGGCCCAATGAATATTCAAGCGTTTTACACTAAGGGAAACACCTTCTACAGGAGAGAGTGAGAAAAAGCCACCCCAGGCTATCCTGTAACTGAGGGGTTGGGATACTCTTCTACCACGTAGGAGAGACCCAAGTTCAAATCCTACCGATGGGATTGAAAAAGATGAGTGCACTAACCACTGGGCTAAAGGCTATAAAGGGAGAGACAACATCCTGCACTCTGCATTTGGTAAATGGTGCCTTAATCCTGGGGAAAAAAACATTTGGCCAAAACTAGGTGAATTTCTGTTACATTCGCATATAGTTTTGGGTGGACCAAAACTGAATTTTTGGCGAATAAACTATTCACCAAAAAATAATTCACTCAGCTCTACTCACAACCAATCATCTGGGTTTCTTCTGAACTGAAAGTGATCTGATCCGCTTATAGATGAATGGTCCTTTCGCACAACCATGCACCAACTCAATGAAAACATCCAAAACATCTTTAAACCCTTACCTCCACGCAAAGTTTTCTTGAATTTAATCTACTAAACCAACTCCTTGTAAATGTATAAATTATCCGTCAAGTTAATGGCAAGCACACTGCTTAACAAATTGTCCATCTCAAAGGGACTCTCTCACGAGTATGTAAGACCTCTGCAGCTAGTATCTAAACAGGCTTGTCTACACTTACTGGAGGATTGAGGCTGTGGCGATCGATGCATCGACGGTCGATTTAGCGGGTCTAGTGAAGACCCACTAAATCAACCACCAATCGCTCTCCCGTCGATTCCTATACTCCACCTGATCAAGAAGAGTAAGGGGAGTCGACATTGCGTAGTGTGGACTCTGCCGTAAGTAGATCTAAGCTTCGTCAATTTGAGTTACACTATTCACATAACTCAAATTGCACAGCTTAGATTGACTTTTCCCTTTAGTGTAGACAAGGCCTAAGAAATCTTCCCTGGCTCTCTCTCATCAGCACTATTATGCTGCCACAGGGATGTGAAATAGTTTCCTTTCCTCTTTCCTTGCGTCAGTGCAGAAAGCAGCAGGATTTAGGCCTTAAGTGTTCAAGGGCAGAGCTAAAAAGAGACTGTTCAAGGGAATGCACTGCATGCAAATGGAGGCATGTGGCTGGACACAGAGACAATAAGAATCCGAGTGTCAATTGCGAAAGGAAAACATTTGCTTTTTCAGGCCTGTGGTTCACTGAAATCCTTCCCTTGGCATATATTATATTATAATAAAGCCCATTTTTCTGAATTTCCCAGGCTTTCCATGTTATTGAGATGATACATCATGCCAGCATGTCAGAACATTGCATTATGCAAGAAATCTATATGGAGAGAAGCAATGTCAATAACACCACAAGCTATATAATTATTCATGAGCTGCCAGCTCCTCTCGGCAGTCAGCATTTTACAATAGCATCAACCCCATTAGTCTAACTTGTCTCTGGTTTAACTTTGTCAGCATATTTCACAATTATGCTGCGCCTGGTTTGGAAAGGCCCGCAGTGTCCCTCAGCTCAGAAATTCTTCAGCATTCTTCGTCACTTCCTGGCTTTGACTGTTGTGTAGTGTAGCCGTGCACCATTAGACAGCAGCTGCGTTCCACGCTAGAGAAACAGTGATGGGCAAAGTGATTCAAGTATATATATTCCAATCACTTTGGGATCCTTTGGCATGAAAGGTGCTATATAAATGCAAGATTGTCATTAACTAGAGCCATTGGGGAATCTATTATTTGCCAAGTGAAGTATCCTAGTGGGTAGGTTTAATTTCAAAATATGAAAGTTCTTTTAATGATTGCTCAACCAGTAGGAAAAGGTGAGGGAAACTAGTTTACAGGCTCTCATAGGGGGTGTGAGAGGGAGGTCAAGGTGTGGACTCTGGGTGGTACTGACCTCAGGTGGCTCCTGGGAAGCGGCGACATGTCCCTCCGGCTCTTAGGCAGAAGGGTGGTTGGGAGCTTCGCGCACTGCCCCTGCCCGCTGGTGCCACCCCCTCAGCTCCCATTAGCTGAGGTTCTTGGTCAATGGGAGCTGTGGAGCTGGCACTTGGGGCGGCGCCTGAGGGCGGGGGCAGTGCTCAGAGCCCCCCTGGATGCCCCTTCACCTAGGAGCCGGACATGCCGGCCACTTGCTGGGAGCTGCGTGGAGCCGGGCAGGGAGCCTGCCCGCCCTGCTGTGCCGCCAACCAGACTTAACGGCCCAGTCAGTGGTGCTGACCGGAGCCGCCAGGGTCCCCTTTAACCTGGGTGTTTCAGTTGCAAACTGGACACCTGACAACCCTACTTCTTAAAGATACCACAAATAATAGGGTCATGCCTGTAGCCTTAAGATCTGTTGGACCCGAACGCTTGTGCCACCTGCTATTTTGGGCTACTATCAAACAAGACATTGCATGTATAACAATGTATAAGGGTGGGATGAATTTTCAAAAGAAATTAATGGCAGCTATATGCCTGCTCTGCCTGTTGCTAAAATTTATCTCAAAGAAAACAATGCTACAGCTGCTAGCACAATCACTAAACCTAGTCTGTCACATGTTTGGGATTAACTGCTCACTGTATTCCTCTCAGTCTGAGTGCAACCCCACTAGCTGACTAGGTCCTAGGGTACAGCACTGTGTGTACCAACCCTGATTGCTCAGCAAGTCCAACTGAATTAGGGTGCCCTGCAAGATATCCTTATGCACTTCTATTTTACCTAAAGCTTAGATAGGCCTACTTTATCCCAGGTACCCCAACTTTGCGGGGGGGATAACCTGCAGTCTCTGTCTCCCTCTCTCCCTTGCTCTTCAACTGCTGACACCTTTCTAACCCCCTCAAAGCTCCTTTGAGCACCCCAACCAGGTCTGCTCAGGGATGGACTTCCAAACAGTTCTCTCTGCACTGTTCTTTAATTATCAGTGCATGTGCAGCTATCAGAAGCATTTGTCCACTTTCCTGTCTTCCTGCAAACCAGTCCTGGAGGAATTAACCTCTGTGTAATCATATAGCAACCAACGTAAACACAATAAAACAGACAGATGAACATACAATATTAGTAAAACAATACAGGCACCCCCCACATCCTTCATACCCTCCATATGAAATCCTGAGAAGTAGCAAGCATATGAGATAGAATTATTGTGATAAGAATTAGATCAGTTCAATGGGGAAAGAATGCTATGCTGCTGGTTCCTGCTAGAGACAGATTTCCCTTTAAATTTGTAGTTTGCTTTAAAATTTAAATATATATATATATATATAATTTTTTCTTTCCATAATTTTGCTTATATAGCTTTGCACTCACTGCTCTCAGCCAGAAGCAGAAAAGGAAGAGTGAAGGAGCTGTTAGAGGGGGGATCTTTCATCTCCCCTACAATTAACAGCTGGAAATGAAAGCCAATTCAAGCAAGAGAAAACAACAAGAGCTGGTTCAGACAGCTGGCACTGATGACTAACATCCCAGACCCTAATATGATTATAGCTACAGCTTTTTCTAAGTGCCCCTGGGCTTGGGGAGCTGGATAGCTGAGGGGATTACTTAAGATGTGAAGCTTTTCACCTGTAGGTCATGCATTAAAATTTCACACAGGTTAGTTGCAGGTAACTGGGACTAGGGACACTAGTGACAGCTGTTTGATGGCCTGTGTGTTCTCCATTCAGTCCCTAGTAAACATGTATCCATGTCACTAACAAACTCACCATTATCTCAATGGGCACTAACTGACACCTTTGTTGGTAGTCTCAGCGGAGAGGCTAAGAGATGAATGTCTGTAGTATCTGAACTGCCTTCTTACCCCTATGGAAGAGTCTTCCAGGTTAAATTTAAATCACATTGGCAGGATAGTGTGGAGAAACTTGCCCTCGGCTGATAAGGTTTATACTTTCCATTGTTGTTTCCAGACCTGAAGAAGAGATCTGGGGGTAAGCTTGAAAATATGTCTCTCTCACCAACAGAAGTTGGTCCAATAAAAGATATTGCCTCACCCAGTTTGTCTCTCTAAGGTTTGTACCTGTCTCATGAACAAGGATAAAGCTTTGGTCTGCAGGACTGAAATAGTGGCACCTTGTAAGAGCCTTGCATTTACTTATAGGTTTAAAAAATAATGCCAGTGGCGGGGCGGGGGTGGGGTTGTAAACATGCAAATCCCATTAAGAAAAGACAGAATGTGAGCACTGGCCCTATAGCGTGCTCTTTGGAAACTTTATCAGCCTGTATCTTTTCAGCAAGACGCAGTCCATTCGTTAAGCACATTTTTCTCAGTATATTTTATAGACGAGAATAAAATAAAGGGCTAAATTTTCACTGAAAGCCATTCTAAAAATATTGATTCAATCACGCAAATCACATTTATCAGGGGGGATGATAAAATATCTGGGGATGAAGGGGTGGTATTATTTTTAGGTCATTTGAATTTTAACAAGACTGAAACTTTTCCTGATACAGTACCTTATGCAAAATTCTGATACAAGTGTAAAACAATTTACACTTTGCTTGGTGGCTCATGAGTATGTTTTTTTTATTAACAGTGCTTTCACACCGCCTCATCTCTATTCCACAAATGAAGAGTCGTTGAAAAGGTTACCCTACTGTATAGCTCTTGTTTTCATGTTAATTGATGTTTGGAAATAGCGAAGAGAAGCCAATATATCTTTAACGCTTCCGTAGCTTAAAGATTGCAAAGCTTGTTATTACTACCACAAAAGCTTTGGGCTGTAGACAGGCTGGAAATGAACCGTTCACTGTGAATGACCTCAAAATATCTACAGATAGTATAAATATTAAATAAGTAAAATGAATTAAGTACCGCCCAAAGGTACAAGTCAGAATAAGGACACCCCACTGTACTAAGCATTGCACAAACACATGGGAAAACACAGTCTGTGCCTCAAATATACAAGACAGACAGTGGTGTGAGAGTAAAGATTATTCTTCTTTCACTTTCTGAGTGCCCGGAATGGGGTCTTGATTTACAGACAGTGCTGAGCAGCTACCATCTGAAAATCTTTATGGGGTCTCAAGTTAGGCACCCAAAAATTGAGGCACCAAAATGGCTAGTTGCTTGAAAATGTAGCCCTATATTTTCAACTTGGATATGAGGATGATTAGGCTGCATTTACCCTATATCTTTGTAAACAAGTCCGCGGACAAGCACATCCCAAGACTCTACTGTAGCTGCTAGGATATATGGGACCTTAGTCTCACTTGACAAACTGTTCAATCACTCAGTTAAAGAGAAATAATCACCACATACATGAGCATAAACCTCTCCTGTCCAGTCCATGTTTTCACCATCTCTTCTCCAGCAGAGCTCAGAATGTTAAATGTAACAATAAAATATTACATACATTCCCACATTACACGTACACATTTCTAAAATGAGGCTATTACTACTATCTCACACACAAAAAACAACCACGTACTTTTCACTCTGCAGGCCATTTAATCAGCCTCTGCTGAGAAGACCTGGACTTATGCTGAGCGGATGCTCTAGCATAATCATTAGTTGCCTGATACTCTCAAGAGAAGCAGTGCCTTTCAAGTGTATTCAACTGTTCTGTAACTATCTCATCATAGCTGGCTGGAATATCCAAGGTACTGTAGCTGCTGTAAGAAGCATTACACTTCATTATAACATAAGAGCAATAGATGGGGAAAAAATCTGGCTTTATGTAGTTCTAATATAAAGTGAATGATCTGAAATGAAGACGTGAGAAACCATTTTTTGTGCCTTTTGCCTTGCTCAGAAACAACATTTTGGATTTTCTTTTTTATTGTTATGCTGTCGATAACTCCATTCTTCATAGTTAGCACAGAAGTTTCTATTGACTTGCCACTATTGTTGTGAGTCTGACTCAGCTTAGATGTTTCTACAGCCTTGTCAATATTTTTGTGAGTTTGCTGTTCAATGAAAATGCCACAGATTTCCTTTTTAACATCTTGCTAGCAGAAAAGGTCTACTTTGTAGACCACATTCTTACAGGCAAGGCCTTGTCTCATCTTGATTGTCATTTTTCTCTCTGTCAATCTATTACGACGCTAAGGGTGACATTCTGGCCCTATTGAAGTCATTAGGAGTTTTGCAATTAACTTGAATAGTGCCAGGTTTTTATCCTAAAAATTGAAAGTAACCCTAACATTTCCTGTTCCATTAGCATCAGATTCATAACATTACTTCACACATTCAGTCGCCTACAACTAGTTCTCTGCACGTTACATTGCTGATTCTCTTTTGCCACTTCGCACTGTAGGAATAAGTACATTAGGCTATGGAATATTCCTAGCAAGTTACAAGCACCTTATCAAATCCACTTAATCAGAAAACCAAATACAGAACAAGAGCAGGCTTTCAACTACCTTCCAGAAATTGTTTTAATTATTAAATATTTAATAATTATTCATTATTATATAATGATAGCACTTAGAACCCAACTGAGATCAGATCCCCATTGTGTTAAACATATGTAAAAAAGCTACTAATACTATGGTGATGGGGATTATGTATGTAACTATATAGATCAATGTATACGATCATGCTTGGATCAGAGCTTGTGCATCCTTTCTGTATTGACTATCACATGGCCAGTCCAGATGACAAAGAGATAATGTTGCTAGGCTGGAGAAAATAGTGGAGTTTATATTAGCTCCCTAGATTGAGGGAGCTAATATAAACCTTTTGTCACTCTGATTCATCCGCAAGGTCTAGCTGGATCTTTAGTTGCTTCTTCATGTCCAGATAGCATCAATGGCTAAGAGGAGAGCTGGTTCCACATCAAACCCAGACATAGCTCATCTTATAACTGGATTCCAAAATTGTATAGATAAAGATTTTTTTAAAGGGTATATGATAGTTTGGGTGCTGACCTTGACACTTTAAAGAGGCCTGACCTTCAGAGGGAAGGTGCTCAGAACTTTCAGAAATCAGACCCCTTTAAAGGTATCTCAATCTGGGCACCCCAAATAACTAGTCACTTTTGAAATCTTGGCCAAAGTACACTGGATAATTCAGAGATATCTTTCTTTTTAACCTTGACTACCTTTTCTTGCGGTAGCAGCACTTGATGCAGGATGGAATATTGATTCGTGCATCAAGCTCACTTGGCACCTGAAGATGTATTTTGTTGAAGTAGTTTCCAATAAAATGTCTGTACTAGGCGCTGTGCACTGTGATCCTGGGGCCATTATCTCTCAATACTTACAGCTAACAAAATACCTTCCAGACATCTATAAACAAACAAACAAAAAAAGGGGGGAGAGGGCAGGAGAAGACAGAAAATAGTGCCCACAGTTACACTCGTGCAACCCCACTGGACCTGTCCAGGTGTCACTGAGGGCAGAATATGTCCCAGTGTGTTATGCCTCCAGCACAGACAGATGCAGATGAAATCTCATCAGTAACATGATCAAGGAAATGATCAGAGAACCAAGGAGATTGTGGAACAGTCCTTCAAATACAGCAAAGATTTTAATCTGCTTGATTTTATTCCAGTCCATTCAGTGGCTAAAAATTATCATTCCAGCCAAAGCAGGGGTTTGTGGTGGTAGACAGAGGCCTCTAAATCCCAGGACTATTTGAATAAAATGAAGGCATTCCTTGCAAGAGAAGATCAAAACTAAAGAAAATAGCTGATGCATGCAGATTAGATGTGTGTATACATAAGTGTGTTAATTTAATGCTCATTTTGTCTTCTTCTAAGTTTCTACAATGGTGGTATTTGTAGGTGGGGTTCCCGCCCTGCTTTGAAGAGGCCAAACAAACCCCAACAAATCCAAACTTAGCCACTTCCCAGGGTTTTCTTAATAATGCCAATAACAAAAATATAAACCTAAGTCTAAATTCTCCCCCTGAATGTGGATATTCCTTTGGCTTTCCCAGTGGCCCTTCCTCGTGTCAGCCCTTAGTTCCCTCTACTCCAGAGAGAGGATCCAAATCCACTTTGGTCCTCATTGAAGCTCACAAGATCTGCCTGTCAGTGTGAGTCAGCAGTATTTATTTTGCATTTTTATGTAGTTATTCTAGCACTGGAGAACTTAGAGTGACTCAGTGTAACACTAACAGCCGTGTTAGTCTGTATCCGCTAGCTTGATTATCACTTCAAAAGTTTTTTTTCTCTTAATTAATTGGCCTCTCAGAGTTGGTAAGACAACTCCCACCTGTTTATGCTCTCTGTATGTGTGTATATATATCTCCTCATTATATGTTCCATTCTATATGCATCCGAAGAAGTGGGCTGTAGTCCACGAAAGCTTATGCTCTAATAAATTTGTTAGTCTCTAAGGTGCCACAAGTACTCCTGTTCTTCTTTCAGTGTAACACTGACAGACCTTGGTTGTCAGCAGGCAGGATTGAACCTGGGAACTTTGGAGCTAAATGCATGAGCCTCTACTGCATGAGCTAAAAGCCATATGGCTCTTAGCTGAGGCTGTAGAACAGACTCATTAATCTCTCTAAGTGGTCTCGGTGCCACTAGATGGGACAGAACACCACACTCAGGAGGTGTGTGGGTTACAGCAGCAGAGAAACTTCTGACTTCTTATGCAGTCTTGGGAGCTACATAGCAGTAACGCTTAAAGTGCCTTTCAGCACAGTTGTTGTTGTAATTATGCATTACTTTGTTTTTGAGTCAGCTGAAATATATTGTATCAAATCCTTCTGAACCCCTCCCTCCTCCAGAAAAAAGATCTTTTTAAAACTAAGGGCATACAGGGCAAATCTGTCTGGTAGCCTGCACATCCCAGAGAATTTGTTCTATGTATATACTGTAAATTATCCCAGGTTCCTATCTCGAACAGTTAAGATGAATTGAGGAAACTATAACAAACTACAACAATGCAACTGGCCTGCGATGTGTGAATGGTGCCTGCTTGAATGGATTATAGTTCAATTGGAGTGTCATATATAACTTATACTAGTTCTCTGTGAGTGAAGCCATTGTGAGCTGATGGAGAGTGTAAGAATAAGGATCAGTGGCATTTCTATGATAGTTACATGCTGTGATTTCCGTCTTGGTGGGGGAAATTTTCAAAGGGGTGTAAGGACCCCTAACTGCCCTTTGTACCTTTGAAAATCTCGTCCTTCTCCCTCCGCAGCTGTTGTAAACTGTCCCAGCTCCACTGATTTCTCTGACAACTACAACTTACCCCAGCTGTGGGCCTGTCCCTCTGTGTTAGTACCTGTGTTAAATTGATGAGCAGGCCATGGGTGAACTAGATGTTTCAGAAAGACTGAGCTGAGTGTTGGTGCTGGTAATAAAAGTACTGTACTTTCTTTTTCACCAACCTACCTCCTGGGCACTCATTAAATGCTGCAGGAGAGGAGCAATGATTATGATACCACGCCATAGAGTGTTCATACGGGACTTGTAATTGTGTCAAAGTGCCTTAATGAACTTTAGTAATATACTTAAGTAAATGTCTAAAATTATAAAATTGATATCAGTGGCAATTGTGGGTGCACATCTCAGGATGGGGCCCATAGTGCTCTCATAAAAAGTCTACATTGAATCTGGTTGATGCTATGAGCAACGCATTTTTTCAGCATGGTTTAGAGAATGCCTTTCCAAAGCTTGTTAATTAATTTTGATCTCTCTATAAGTCTTGTATAAACACATCACCATAATCACTCTATGGCAGGAGTGTCAAAAAATGCCACTTCCTATATAAGTAATGAGCGCTCACAAGGCAGAATGATGGACAGAAAACGCACTAGTTTTATTAACTGCATGACTACTCTCCTCAGATGGAGTCTGATTAGGCTTCTGGAAATGTCTAGCTCACACTGGGTATGCTTAGAAACCTCACACAGGCACTTTACCAAAGGCACTTCCATGCTGAAATTACATCATTTCATTTGCACAATCACTGGGACACCAATGAAAGCAAAGGATGCTCATCAACTTGCAGGAAAAGGTTTTCTGACCCCCCGCCTGTAATTTCTTCAGCTGTCTGTCTGTCTTTCATCTAATACTCTTGGATGCCCCTTCAGGTTGAATGAATTATACAACCCCAAAACCAAGTGCTTAGGATCGATGTTAGTCTTGATATACATAACAATATTTTAAATGAAGATCATATGTTCAAACACAACACTTAGTATTGCTGACAATTTAATGTGTTGGGCTTCAATCCAATATCCCCTCAGTGTATATTCTCTCTTCACCCTCCACCCTGCTTGTCTTTATGACACATTGATTCTTTGCAGGGGACAAGTGTGGAGTCTCGTGGCATCCTTCCAGATGGTGATATGGAGGTATAATGCATTGCACTGCATAGCTTCATGTTCTATTAGCCACAATAACAAATTAGCAGCACAGTCATTGACAGGATTTGCAATCCAGGGCACAGCTCTATCCTAGGCAGACATTTGTGGGTTCTTTTTAAATAGGGTATTTTAATCTAATCTTTCCCATGATTTAAGAAAGCTCCCTGGGGCTGCAGTTCTTGATTGACAGAGCTTTCAATTTCATTTTTATTTGGCGGCACATTATAATACTTGCAGTCAATGGTAGCGGGAGAGAGGCCATTTTGCTGTTTATTTCTGTGCCAAAGGGGGCAGATTTTTATCAATGAATAACTACACAGACTAATTTTTTTCACCAACATATTATTAATTACTATTTTCCGACAAGCTGAATATTTTAAGATATTTTAAGACACAGAGGCACACTAATGTCAAAATGAAAAAGTCACAGGATGCTTTGTGTACCCAGCATTAAGCTCTTTAAGGGGAAGAAAATTCCAGCTCAGATGCAGACTTGCTCCAGTTGGACTCTCCACGGTTTGGCTTGATTTTTTTACTTTTTTTTTTTAATTCTACTTTCACCTTGTTATTTGTTGATTCACTACATAATCCATATTCCTACTGAAACAAGAAAACACCGTCACCCAGCTGGTCTTAGAAACAGAATTAGAAGCATGCCAGATGCTTAGAAGAGTCTCTTTTCCAGAGTCCATCATCAAGGAATCTCAGTTGTACAGCCAGAGTAATGCACTTGCAGTTAAGGGTACGTCTTCATTGCAGAGTCACCTCAAGTGATTGGCACCCAAGTTAGCCTACGTCAGGTGCGAGCCACTATACTACAACCCCTACCTGAATTGCTGTTCCCTGTGTGTGTTGCTAGGACTTCTGGGGGAATATCCCATGGTTCTTAGCACTGCAGTAAGTTGAACCACTCTGTGATTCTTTCCCAGTGAGTTATGGGAGAATTTGTCCATCCTTCTGGGCACAAGGAGGATGTTATGGGACGGCATTAGAGTAATACTCTAATTTGATAGGTTTCAGAGTAGCAGCCGTGTTAGTCTGTATCCGCAAAAAGAACAGGAGTACTTGTGGCACCTTAGAGACTAACAAATCTATTTGAGCATAAGCTTTCGTGGGCTACAGCCCACTTCATTGGATGCATAGAATGGAACATATAGTAAGAAGATATATATACACATACAGAGAACATGAAAAGGTGTGAGTTGCCCTACCAACTCTAAGAGGCTAATTAATTAAGATGAGCAATTATCAGCAGGAGAAGAAAAAACTTTTGTAGTGATAATCAGGATGGCCCATTTCAGACAGTTTGACAAGAAGGTGTGAGGACTCCAAGGAGAAACTGCTGAACTTGAGTTAATATACAAACTAGATACCATCAATTTAGGCTTGAATAGAAACTTGGAATGACTGAGCCATTACACACATTGAATCTATTTCCTCATGTTAAGTATCCTCACACCTTCTTGTCAAACTGTCTGAAATAGGCCATCCTGATTGTCACTACAAAAGTTTTTTCCCCTCCTGCTGATAATTGCTCATCTTAATTAATTAGCCTCTTAGGGCAACTCCCACCTTTTCATGTTCTCTGTATATGTATATATATCTCCTTACTATCTGTTCCATTCTATGCATCCGATGAAGTGGGCTGTAGCCCATGAAAGCTTATGCTCAAATAAATTCGTTAGTCTCTGGGGTGCCATAAGTACTCCTGTTCTTTTTAATAGCATTTGAGGGATTTCGCCTGCATCTAAACTACAAAGCAGGCAGGTTATCAGTCTAAGTGAAAGCAACACCTGGGCTCTAACCTGTACCCCTACTGAGCTAACTAGCCTGGATTTAAAGCACCAAGATCAGGTGGGAAGGTTTGTGTGTGGATGGGAAGCAGGTTAGGGGCAAAACCCGAGTAAGAGCTCGAGTTAAGTCTGCAGTGAAGACATACCCCATATTGCATTGGAACAACTGAGTACAAAGAGGCCAATTAAACTATTCCAAAGTGAATATCAGAGAGCCCCAGGGTATATCTTCACCCATTTCCTGCTTCTGCCATTTAACAGGTATATTTCAGTATCACTATCAGCTGTAGCTCAGTTCTAGTTAATCCATACACATTGGCAGTGGGAATGTCATGGCAATGCTGTGAAGATGTGTCACCTCTCTGATTGCTTTACATCTACTTTACAGAAAGTGGCCTGCTAGTCTGACAGAAGTTTGGGGGATTCTGAGGATTCCTAGTCTACAACAATGCTTACGTCTGTATTGTATTTTTTAAAATAGCTCTCTGCAATCATTTGGCTCAGTAGTACACAACTGTTCTAGCTGTAGGAGCTGCTTGTACGTGAGTGTATATTGTACCATTCTGAGCACCTACTGCTGGGTAAAAATATGTACCTGACAAAGTCACAGGGTTTTGGAAAAAAAGCTTAATAAGAAAGAGTGAAGTTGTCAGATGGTCCTTGACGGACTGGGCATTAGTGTGACTACATTACTCTGAGTGAGGCAGCCACGCTAGGTCAGTGACCGATTAATTAATTGACTATAAATAGTGATTCAGTAATTTATTTATACTGATAAAGATTTTCTAATTTATACACTAGGGGACCTGGAGCGTAACTAATATAGATTTTCATATGGGTTTATGAATCATGTCAATTGATACAGGCCCAGTCAGGCTGTCAGCTTAAGAAATTCATCTGCTAATGATACGCTCATAATTAAAGATTTATTAATATGCTTCTAATGTCATAATTCAAACATTAAATCAATTATGTCATTGATGCATTAAAAACAAGGAAACAAAGTACACCATTATGTAGCACATACTGTACGATACCATGGTTCCCCAAACTCCCATTCCACTGACAAGTCAATGGGAGTCTTTCCAGTGCCTTCAATGAGCTTTGGGTCAGGCCCTGAAATGACTGTCCAGAAAAACCCACTTTTTTTCTGTTTCACATTGAAACTAAAGTCCTAACAAGACCACCAATTAGGCCTCATTTGCTTACACAACAGCAGCATAAAGACCTTATGCAGTTCCCACTGAAAGCCATGTGACCCTTTCCACTGACTACAGTGGCAGTTAGAGCCAGGCCCTATGGGCAGTATTTGTACTTCAGCCCAATGACTAATGCCAACAGATCATGTATGGTGCCATCAATGTGTGTAGCTCACTGGGTAGTAATAGAAAATATCAGTATCTTGCCCAGAAAATCATCCTGCATGTCAACCCTGTGGTTGTTCATTGTGTATTGGTTTTGGATTGAAAATCATGAAATTATCAACACGATGTGTAACTGACCATTTTTTTTCTTTTGAAAACCAAGTTTGTGCATGCAAAGCCTTGAAATCAGGTCTCACAAACGATGGCTTTTTGACATTAAGAAGTCAATATTTACTAAGCATTTCCACATGGTAGTTATCTGAGTTACCACACTGTTGCCTTATACTCAGAACAGGTGACAACCGTGGTCAGTCACACGCCACATACTGGGAACTTTTGCTACATGTTGACTTTCTAAATGAAGCCCACAGTAGTTGATTGTAAGGGCAGTTTTTGGAGCTTTATCAATTGAAGCAGCCCAAACACCACTGCAAATGTCCAACTGCAGAATGCCATCATTCAGTGGTGGAGTGATAATGTTATAAATGGCACATTTTATACAGTACATAAATATCTTATGTACCATACATTAAAGAAGCCTATGGCAAATGGGTGCCTAACTCCCTTAGGCCCCTTTGGAAAGCTCAACCCAGAGATTTATGGGATCACAATCCAAAGGGCAAGAACTGAGAGCCAAAAGTGCATCAGAGCAAGCCACTGAGCTCAACGAGGAAGTTGCTTAATCTTTCAGATCTGACACACACTCTTCACTACCTGACTTGAGAGGTGTCAGTGACCTGATCAATGGCAACATGTTGTAACAGCCTATATGCCAAATTCAGAGTAGTCAATGTACAACATTTTAAAAATTGATTTGTTGCTTATTAAAAATGATATGAGCTTATGCTTGCATCAACTAGGATCTAATTATTACATCAATTAAATAAATAAATCTTTCATTGTAACTGCTTTACACATGATGTTTTATTAGTTTTGATCCAAGGGAAAAGGTCCAGACATTATTTGGTAATAATTTCAAAGTGCTTCCTCACAATAAATCTTTCTAGACTTCATTTGCTCACATGTGATTATAATTAACTTGTCATCCCTGTGGATTTTGCATTTATTTCCAAAGTAGTTTCATTGTGCTTTAGGGACTTGCTGAACTGGGGACATGTAAATATCTCAGAAGATATTGATATAAACTTGCAGAGAATTGGGAATATTGTCATTTCCAAATGCGCTAGTGTTTTTTGCATCATGTTTGCTCTAATAAGATTAATATATTTTAGACCTGGTGGGTTTCTAATATCACATTCAGCAAGTTTATCAAAGGCTTTTGCTCAAGCGAGTCATTTTAATATCTGCCCTTTACATATCTCCTCTAAAATTCCTCTTGCAGGGCTTCTTTTCCAAGGGCTGTTCTGAGTGTCATGGTGCTTTAAATTAGCAAACTGAGACACAGGCGAAAATGAGAAATGTAAATAGTGCCTGAAGAAAATTAATCTTTAGACCCAGAGTACTATGAAGAAATATTTGTGATTCTGTACAAAAACTTGGGCACAACAGAAAACAAGTTTCTAAATGCTGTTCCAACTTGAAAGAGACTTATAGCTACAGGACTTGCCACTCATGTTTTATTTATCTTACAAGATCCAAATAAAGAGTTACAAGGGTGGTGAGAGGCAGAATAGTCTAAGTAGGGAAGACACTGAACTGGGACACAGTATACCTCTACCCTGATATAATGTGACCCGATATAACACAAATTCTGATATAACGCGGTAAAGCAGTGCTCCGGGGGGGGTGGGGGGGGCTGCACACTCCGGTGGATCAAAGCAAGTTCGATATAACGCGGTTTCACCTATAACACGGTAAGATTTTTTGGCTCTCGAGGACAGCGTTATATCGGGGTAGAGGTGTATATCCAAGTTCAATTCCAGGCTTTGCCACAGATTTCCTGTGTGACCCTAAACTGGTCACTTAATCTCTCTGTGCCTTAGTTCTTCATCTGTAAAAATGGAAAAAATAATACTTCCCTTCTATTAGACAAAGACCATGTAGATTGTAGATGTCCATGTAGATTGTAAGCTCTTTGGGGGAAGATACTGTCTCTTTAGTATATGTATATACAGCTCTTAGTACAAAGGGGCCTTGAATTTGGTTAGGGCTTCTAGAGAGCCATTGTAAAACAAGAATTAGTAATAATTATCATAATTATTGGTGGTGATGAAAATTACCCGAACGTACTCATGCGGCACATACCAGACAGACAGAACAAGAATGCCCTTTTGGACCACTACCAGGCACTCTTACGCAGTAACGGCAGTTATAAAAGGAACCATGTGTTGTAGGAGGAGTAGATAGTCGCAAAGCAACAAAGCAATACCTTCTTGCATAATACAGAACATCTTTAGCAAACCCCAATCATCGTTCAAAACAATAAACAGTGAACAAATGTGCACTGTTCGGCAAACAAAAAGAAGCCGTGACCTCAGAGAATCTAGCCCACTGCACTGGGAGCCAGCACCGCCACTGGCAGCTCTCTTAGCAGCAATTGTTGCTGGCACTTCTTCAATTGACCGTATTGTGGCCACAGAATTGCTTGTACTTAGCTAGCATAACTTGATTCATTAGGCAACTTGAGCCTGGATCCCTGTAAATGATAACGCCTGGGCATATTGCTTCAACTGTGAGGAGCTCCAGTAGTTAGAGTCCACCTGGGGTGTATCAATTGCAGGGTCAGAGCACTTGTCTGAGGACTGAGAGATACTTAAATCTACCCACAAACTATTCAGACCAAAGCAACATTTCTGATGGGGATATTCGACTCTCTCTCCAGGCAGATTGACATTTCTGACACCTTTGAAACAATCTACGTGCTCACTGCCAGGTTCAGGTGATGGTATTCATTATCTTGTGGCGTGACATTACAAGCAGTCAGGAGAAGAGAGTACAGGCTGCCATGGCTGCAGAAGAACAAAGACTGGGGAAGACTGATGACAGTGGGAGGAGAATCTGTGTGATAGAATCTGTAGAAGAACATTGTTCAGCTCAGTATCTTATTGCCATTCATGCAGGATAAAAAGACAGCAGTGCAACAGAATAATTACCACAGACAAAAACTACTCTATTCCACCTCAAATGGATACAAACCAAGTGAAGCAGATACCACCACAGATTAAACATGTGTCAATACAGAGAAAAACACAATAGAGAAGCATCTGGGCTTCAAACAATCAGCATCTTCAGGAAGCCAACCCATTTTACATAGGAGTTAGTAACAAAATAGCTGTCTCTTCTAATAGCTTCTTTAATGACTTCTTGAGAGGACAACCTTTTTGTTTATCAGTTGAAGGTAGTGCACATGGGCAAGCAGCTCAGAAAAAATGTATTTATCCATACATGCTGAAAATCAGGAGGAAAAAAAATAAATGCAATTAAATCACCCGCTGAGATCATGAGTAATATACAGTCTTTTACCATTACATTTATCTTCAGTCTTCTGCCTTTGCTTTTATTTATTGACACTAGAAGGTTTATGTTGCCGGTCTCATAGTTCACAGTCCAGCATTGGGATTCAGAACTGGGTTCTATTCCTGGCTTTACCATCAGCTTCCTGTGTTAACCGTAGGCAAAACACTTACCGTCAGATTTTCAGAAACGGCCTCGTATTTTGGATGACAGTTTTGGAACACAGAACTTTTGATACCCAAGGTCTGATTTTCAGAGCTGCTGAGCATCCAAAACTCCCATTGATCCCAGCTGGAATTGTAAGAGCTCAGCACTTCTGAAGCTCAAGCCTGAGGCATGTAAAAGAAGAAGCTGAAGAGTAGCAACCTACACTTCTAACTTTTCCCTACAAGAGAACTCACTCCATCCATGTCTGAGGGTCCATAGACTGAAGTGACAGGTTCCGTGTAGAGTTACCTGTAACTTTTGCCTCGGATTTGTAAAAGTTTGTTATGGAGGTTTTTTTAAAGACACAACAAATGGATGTACCTATTTTTCTGTCCTTTTCAATGTTGCCGAAGCTCACAATTTTATTAGACGTCTCGTGACTTTTGGCGTTTTCCTTAAAGCCCCAACCTCTCATGGAATCAAGAGGTTATCTGAGATTCTCACTTTCATTACCAAAACAAAATATCCTTCATATCCCCCAACCTGTAAGTTTCTAGCCCTAAAGTTTACAGAGAAAAGCTTGACAATATGAAACGAGTGCACCATGAAGACTCAAAAACCATACAGCAGTGAAAGATAACTCATTTATGTTTTTTTAAAAACCTCATGATTTTTAAACCAATCCCATGAATTTGGGGGCTTCTCTCATAATATCTCAATGTTTGAAGTTGGCAGTACTTCCCTTTACATTAGCATGTGTAGCATTATTGGATGGTCCATCTGTGGGGACTGAATTCAGGACTCCATGCTTTTAGATCCAAAGGTCTTGGCTTCCATCCCTCCAGATGATCCCTCTAGAAGTGTCATTACATTTGACTATGTCAATGACAATATCCAGGATTAAGATGACACACTTATAAATCATCATCCTTATGTCCTAATTTTGACTAACACTTGCAGACATCCACTGAAAAGAGATTTTTATACATTAATGCCTATTACCGTTCAAATGGATTTAATACTCATTAACAGCCAATTCCCTGCAAATATTGTACAATCATCTGGATTGTAATTTTTAGTTACTTAATTTATAGACGTTCAAAGTTTAATGCACTTTTTGGCACACAGCTCATTTATTTGAATTTCAGAATCAGTTTAGCGAAGGCAAAATTCTGCTGCTAATCCATTTTGGCATGAGAAAGAGACAGTTGGCTCCATTAGTTCTAAGATATTGTACAAAGTCTTATTTGTAAATCCAGTGTGAAACTGGCGGCACTAAATACTTATATGATATGTCTGAAGGGATACTTCATGAATATTGGTGGTGGCAGCTGAGAAATGAGTATTTAGGGACTGATCCTGCAAAGTGTGGGCACTCTGGCTCTGTTCCAGCAGAGCACTTGAAGATGTGCTTAACTTTAAGCACATGAGTATTCGTGTTGGCTTCTTTGCTGGATTGGAGCCATAGTGCTTAGCACCTTGCATAGAATCAAGCCCCTAAGGTAGAGAGGGATTGTTTTTAAATTAACTCTAAAACCATAAAAAAAACCAATGTGTAAAGCTGTAAGAAAATTGTGACTTTTTGGTTCAAAAGTTGTGGCCAGAGATTGTTAAAGATGCAGTTTTGGTGCAGTCATAAATAGGCCTTGGCTATACTAGCAGGGGGGTTCAAACTAAGATACGCAACTTCAGCTGCGCTATTCGCGTAGCTGAAGTCGAAGTATCTTAGTTCTACTTACCTGGCTGTTCTCACGGCAGCGAGTCGACCGCCGCGGCTCCCCCGTAGACTCTTTGAAGAAACGCTGTGTTGTTGTTAGTTTTGTGATGCAGGGTTGGTTTTTTGGGGAGGCGGGGGGAGGAGAGGAGGAGAAGAGGGGGCTGTTGCAAACAGTTGCAGAGTTTGTCTTTGCCTTAATCTCTCTAACTAGACTAAATTCTTAGGGCAAATAGCTTCCTGGGAATGGAACACTATTTTAGTGGAAATTCCTGAAAGGGGGGATTTTCTCTGTTCAAAGATTAGTAATTAATGCAAGTTACACTGAGTAAATACCCAAACGGTGCATCACTGATTTATTCCTCAGTGGGAAACCAACATGCGAGGCACTTGATAGCCGATGATGCTTGGCAGAGGGGGGACAGTATTATAATCCTTACCTCGTTTTATCTCTCATCTGTATTTTTTAAATATTACTAATACTCTACAAGTAAATTGTATTATGCAGAGTAACCATCATCTGTCTTTATCAAAGAAGCTCAGTGGAATGGGTCACTGAGTTTTGTCCCTTTACTGCTGCAAGGAACACTCATTTTTACATGTGATTTCTGAATTGTAACATGACACTTAATTAATACAAAGCAGATGCAAAAAAGATCGAATTCCAAATTGCATAGTTCATTGCCTTGCATTTTTTTCTTGTCATATGAAAACAGAAGTACGCACACCTTAATTCTTAATGTGTCACTAAACTTTGCACCATATGCTATAATTGCTAGGAAATGTGTAAGCAGCCAGTCTCAAAAGAGAATTTGGAAGCCCTATGTTGCGTTACTCTTTATAAGACTATTCATGCAAAAAGCTCCAGATGAAAGTGAAGTTTACATGGTGATCCTCATCTACTATTTTATTACAGAGAGAATGAACACTTCCATGCGAACCTATGTTGGTGGGGAAGGATGTGAGTTGTCCTTGTATTAAAAATGAAATTCAAAATTGTAGTGGTAAATCTTGGAAGATGCACTATATACATCAGGGAAATCCACAGGGTCTTCAGTCTGGGGGTTTCAACTTTTACCTTAAGACTGTATTCTCAATCCTAAATTTCTAGAAAAGAAGATCATACAGATAATTGATTCCAATAATCATACAGATGTTTGAAACTTCAGAGTCACATTTTGATCCTTTTTACACGGATTCAGACAATAGTGCTGCAGCAATGTAAATGAGAAATTAGAATGGTCCCCAAAGGATACTGACTAGCACTTGGTAGGATATTTTTTGCTTCTTTATCATAACACCACCTTTGGTTACACATCAAGACAGTGATGCTGCAAATAAAGTTGAGTGCAGGGGGAAAATGTGGGGAGATATTGGGGGGCAAAGATCAGAACATATCACTATTTTGTAAGGGAGAAAAATTACTTACCCTCTACTCTGGTAACAATTTGAAAATCCAAATCTTCTGTAACAGCACTGTTCCAGCAACCATTCCATCTCACAAGATGGTGTGAAAGCTGGTGAAATACTGTATTCTAAATTATTCCCTAGTAAAGGATCTCCTTATGAGAAATAAGAGATATTTTATGGTTATACAAAAGGCCACATAAAGATTGAGATTCCATTTAGGAAATTTCATATGAAGAATTTCACCTGTGTACTGGGATAGTCAACCTGCTAGGTGTCTCTAAAAAGGAACCTGGGAAGTGTGTGACTGATGACACAAGAAGATATCTCTGTATTACAGAAGTTATGTTATGTTGTTTAGTAACAGAAAAGACTTGTTGGAACTGGAATTAGCTGTATCTTGTGGGCCTTGACAAAAAGAGAAATAGGCTATCACAACCTGACATACGGCACTCACACATTCATACCAGATGTAAATTTAAGATAGAATTAGCACAGTGAACAGATATCCAATCTAACATGTATTTCAATTAAATAAAATCTTGTTGGCTCAAGAAAGAAGGTTCTTTTCAAATGCACATTGAGGTTGACAGTGTTTCATAAAACTTCTGAAAAGTTGGGAGCCTGAACACCCTCCTCCTGACTATCAAACAGTTACCCACACCGTCTGTTAAGTACATCTGTCATTGCCAACCTTAAACTTCACCACCTCTATTTACAACTTCACACATTTTTAATTCATATCACATTCCAAACTGTGTACACACTCTAGTATGTCCCTCTGTGCCCCCTAAATCTATACTGCATACAAGTAACCAAGGAGATTCATATTAGACAGAAACCCAGATCTTTGGCCATAATGTGGCAAATTTATGTTCGCCCGATAGCCAGCTAAATGGCCACTTGAAGACTCTCCAGCATGGAGAGATCGGTATGTGGCACTCCTGCAGCTAGAGATTGCTGGAAGAGACTCCGGCTTGCCCTCTTTTTGCAGACATCCAAAATGTTCAAACTTTTCCCCTACTGTTTGTTTTTCTTTGTAACTGCAGCATGCTATCCCCTGGATACAATGTGTGCTCTGTACAGTGTCCAGGTAATACGGGGGGGGGGGGGGAGAACATAGAATCATAGGGTTAGAAGGGACCGCAAGGGTCATCTGTCCAATTTCCTGCCATGATGTGGTGTGATAGAAAGATTTTATGAAAATCAATTTGACACAGGCACATTACTGGTCAGGAGAAGAGTCACAAGTGAGTTATGAAGTTCATCCTAAAGGAGTGGTGGTAAATTTTGTAATTCATTAATATGTTTGCTCATTTGTGCTGCATGTGTAGTCAACTCATATGTAAAAATAATGTCGTCCTTTTACAAAAGAATTGCTATCTTTTCCTTATTATTGTACATTAGCTCCCACAGCCTCAATCCCAGAGCTTCTATTTTAGATTTAAAACCAGAAGTGTCAGCCCTTTTAATCAGGATTTCATTCCCTTTACAAGTTTCCCTGCTTTAAGAGTGTCTGTCTCACCAAGGGAAAAAATGAGAGAGAAGTCCATCATTAACACATGAAACATCAGCTCTGTCTGTCTAATAAAAAGAAAACTCAAATGATGACATTTAGAGATGATCTACATCTCCAGAAGGTTAACAAGATAAAATACCTGTATGTTGATTTCCAATACATTCTATGTTTTCTGTTGCCATATTCATTTTCTTGCTGTTTTTTGTTTGTTTGTTTTGTTTTGCTTGGTTTTCTTTTGTTTGATTTTTTTGTGGTTAAATCCTACATATTATTGTGGTACAATTATTTTACTATGACAGCAGGATTTCACCTTTCTCTGGGACATTTAAATACTATTGGCCAGATTCTGATCTCAGTGGCACTGGTAAATCTACAATAATTTCAGAAACTTCAATGGAGTCATTTCAGTGTCATAGAGATTAGAATCCAGCCATAAATGTTTCATTTGTTTAATCCATTACATTTAAACCATAGCAAGAATTGCAATTATTGAAAAGGATATTAGGGTTACCAGAAATCAATATTAAAGAAATTAGAAATGAATTATGCAATCATAAAACTGTTTACAACATCCAAAAACAAAGCCCCCCAGAGACTCAGTGCAGATAGTGCAAATGTTTTTGTCACCAACCATATCTGGGTAAACCTTTGCGGAAGATATGTATCATCAGATAAAAACAGAAATGGATCTGAACACCCTGGAACATTGTGAAAATTCATATCTGGACCCAGAGCTAAACTTTGTTCCTCACGTCAATCTGTAACGACGTGGGGGCTTTGGCTACAGATGAGGTGACTGTGCTTACAGTCAAAAAGAGGGACACATCTGTGGTGATAGTTTTAGGTCACAAAATACTGATACTTTTTAAAAAAAAATGTGTGTTGGCCCTCCTACTGTGAACTTCAAACTCAACAGCAACATGGGCATATTTCTCTCAGTGTGGAAGATTTTTTTCCCAGTAACTTAGTATACTGAATAAATCTATCGTGCAACACTGAAAAGAGTCATTAAAATTCACTTTGAGCTAAAGAACAGCTCCAACAGCATCTACCCTTATCTGACTTTTCTCTTCACTCCAAACACTGTTTATCACAATGAACACTCATTCCACTACTGTTTGGTCATAGTAAACACAGAGCAAATTCTGTTCAATATACCAATAGGTATTAAACAAGAAGTCTGTAATTATTTAAAAAAAACACACAAATGTTTTGATTGATGGAATGAAAAACCAGGATATCTCAAAGAATTCTAGGGACCATTACATGAAAAGACAAGACTGCATGAGTAACCCTGGGACATAGGATCACTTCAGCTATGGAGCTAGTGAAGTTGACAGTTCTATTTTCTGGTCCGTCTCTATCCAGCCAGAGTTGAACCTTTTTACCTTATAACCTCTTAAAAGGGGAAAATATACATCATAGGCCAGATTTTCAGAGATGCTAAACACTTACAGCACCTATTCAATACAATTACAGTAGTAGGTTTTCTTCTGAAAAAAATCAGACCCTAAATACATAATTCTTTTCTTCTATATAATTCTCTATACTATCCAAATTCATATTCTTCTTCCCACATGTAAAGGGAGCTAATCCCAGACCCTTTACAGAATATGATTTACACACACACACACACACACACACACACACACAGGGATACAATCCAGGTTCCCACAATAGACCCACGATTTCATCCCCAGTCTAAATTCTAATGCAGAGACACCCCAATCCTGTCGGGTGCCAAAGTGCTCTTAGTTCCTATTATCTTCAAGAAATCAGACCCAGAGTGACAGGGACATAGGGAGGAGGTATCCTTTCAGTTATTTAATCTAGCAACAGTGTTACCTGACTCCTGCAGTGCTTCCACCCACTTGTCAGAGATACCACAAATCCCCGACAGCTGTAATAAACGCTAAATGTCAGTGTTTTACTGATCTTCAGAGTTATTTACTGTTTGCCTCATATAAAAAAACCCACACATAACTGGGGTTTAAAGGGTTAGAAATTCAGCTGACAAGTCAGTTTCTAGTGGAATAAAGCTTGCCATACCGTATTGTGTGTGGGTCAGAGGTCAGGTAAATTCTGTCCAATTGTATTTTTTGCTACAACTCTATATTTCAATTGGATTTTGCACCTGTACCAGGGTTTCCCCTCTGCTGTTCTTGGAGATATGAAAAAAAAACCCTGCAGTAAATGAAAAAGTAAAATATAAAGAAAAGCTATGTAAATACAACAATTTTTCTCTAGGAGACTAGAATAACTCTATTCCCCCCTACAGAAGAAAATTGATTTAACCTCATTTAGTGCTCTCTAGGAAGAAATCGTTCAGCCATGAGCTTCCTAGGGAGCTTCCGTTTGCTATACAAAAGCTCAAAATGTCACCACATTTACAAATGAACAGAAATCTCCCACTCAAAGAGCTTCAATGTAGCCACCAGTAACAGCAGTGGACTGCCGGTTTCTTCCTTTCACAGCTAATGCATTATTGTTAAAATCATAAGCATTTTTCTATTAATTATATTAGGTGCAGTTGGCTTTGGGAAAAGAAGCAGCTACTTGCCTAACCTTGGACATACATCATGTTTCATTCAGGGAACGACACTTTAATTCTGTTTCTGTGAGTTGTTTTTCTATTCCTTGTGACAGTCAGTGGTAGCTGAAGGTTCGATTTACCTGTGAGCCTGTCCAACACCAAAATGCACTTTGTCTCAGCTAGAGCTGTGCGAATAATCATTTTTTTGGCTCACTGCCTACACCAAAATAAAAATAGAAAACAAAAATCACTCCGGACAGACCTGAAATGAGAGGGTTTTTTTAGCTGTTGGTGAAACAAACAACCCCTTCCTTGCCAAATTTTGGTTCAGGTCAAACAAACCAAAAATGTTTTGTTTTGTTTTGGCTTGTGTTTTCATCAAAAGAAAAGGAAATTTGGAAATGCCATTCATAAAACTGGAGGTAGAGAAGGTTGTGCTGTCACTGCCCTTATAGTCCCATGGTCAGAGCATTCACCTGGGGTATAGGAAATCTGGGTTCAAGTCCCCACTTGGCATGAGTTGCAGTGAGGAGTTGAACTACAATAGTCATTGGGCCAGAGAGAGTGAGTGAATGACTCTATAGATAGCAAAGTGGTTAGTGGACTCACCTGAGGGGGAGGACACCTTGGTTCCACTCCCTATTCCAGTAAATATATAAGTATTTATACAAAGTAGAAAAGCTTCAACAGGAGAGAGTGAGAGGAAGCTGCTCCAGAATACCCTATTGCCCGGTGGTTAGGACACTCAGCCGCTATGTGAAAGAGCCCAAATTCAAATCCCTGCTCTGAATCAGTCAGAATGGGTTCTTGAACTTAGGTCTTCCACATCCCAGGGGAGTTCTCTGACTACAGGGATATCAGGCATAAAGGGTGCTAATGGCACCACTGCCCAGGCTTCGGCAAATGGTCCTTAAGTCACTTTTTGTGACTCTAGCCTTATTTTTTGGAAGAAAACTATTTGGTGAATTCCACACATATTTGCAAGTAGTTTGGGTCAACCTGAAACTGCATTTTTCAGTGAATAAACTATTCATCCAAAAACTTTCACCCAGGTCTAGTCTCAGCATAGTTGGGAGTGTGCAGTATATCTGAGCTCTTTCCTGAGATCACATAAGGTTTCTTTCAGTCAAATATCAGAGTTTGTGTGAGCATGGAACGTGTAATTCAGGGGCAGCAAGTGCCCCCTCACCAGGCCCCTGACTCAGCAACACCCTCTCCCTTTCCCTCAGATTATTAAAAAGCACAAAGCCACTGTCATCGGCGCGCACACGCGCACACACACACACACACACACACCATGCAATCCCTATATACAAGGACATTTGTCTCACACTTGTAGGCTGTGAATTTCAAGGCCACCTAAGAGATATGGATGCACCATTTCTATTCATATTAATGGTAACTGGGTGTCCAGATCCCTGGGTGGCTTTGAAAATCTCAGACATAATGTTTTGAACACAGCACATCTCACGAGAACAGCGCTGATGAATATGTTCAACCTATGCAGACAACGCCTCCGCAACTGAATAGCTTGTCTTTTACTCATGCATATCTGCATTATGCTAAATGGCATTCCAATTTTGGCTTCATATAGTCACATCCAGATGCATAAATCTGCTCATTTCTGAAGGGCTGACTGAGCAGCTGCCAGCTGCACTACCATCAGCGATTTTTTCCGTCACCTATGCCCCTGCTTATCATTTTGCAGGATGACCCTGCTCACATACATTCATGCCTTTGGGGGACCACAAACAGTGGCAAAACATTTCTGATTGCAGCCAGTAGACGCTGTAGACCTTTGTATTGCTGTAAACTTTCCTGGGCCAGTGAACAACTTGGCCAAGGTTTTCAAAAGTGACTAATCTCGGTGCCTCATTTTGGGGTACTTAACGTGAAACACGTTGGCGGTGCCTGATTGTCAGAGGGCAGGTGCTCAGCACTTTCTGAAAATCAGGCCACTTTAAGACATGAGGTCTAGTCACTTCTGAAAATCTTGGCCCTTGTTTCCTGGATTCAAGGAACTTGACTCATTTGTGACTGAGTTTGTTCCCTGGTGATGCTGCTTTGCCTTGAAATGGCTTTTCTTAGGAGTGGAGAGCAGGCATATGCTGTAGTAATGGCACTTGCAGCACTAGGCAGGTGGCATGTCTAAATCCATCATCAGATGGCATCCACAGCAGTCACACTAGCTGTGAAAAAGCACAATGCCAGCCAAATGAGTAGGCATGAATATACAGAGTGAAAAGACCTTCATATAACCCAAGACAAGGAAACTTGCAACTCATGAGTTGCATATGGCGGCTTCTCTACTACTATGTGGATTCAAAACTGTTGCTATGATGGGAAAGGACATTGCATTAAAAGACACTGCACCACCACCCCCAACCCCTCCTTCCACACACACACTTTCTGTAACAGCCCACCAAAGCGTAGAAAAGAGATAAACTTCTTGGTGTTTCTCTCTTTTTGTATTTGTATTTCTGTGTATAAAGTGTCTAAAATCACAGTTAGGTCACCCCTGAGTTTTAATTCTAAAAGGTCACTGTCAGATGCTTACCATGGTCTTTTGAGGTTGGTATTTTCCATATTTGTTATCAGGTTCAGAGTAAATTTTGTTTCCAGAAATGGTGCATGTGGGAGGAGGCAGGGCTTCCAAAGGAGCACAGTCTCCTTGCAGATTATAAGCACGGGCATGCAAGTAAGGAGGAGAGGGCTTACATTGATGGGTGCACATGTTGGGGAAGAAGAAGTGTCCTACTTCTAACTAGCAAATGGCTGCATGTGAGGGAATTGTTTTTTCTTTTTCTTTTAAAGCAAAGTCATAAAATAGCCTATAAAATGTCATACAAATATGTATCAAAATGCCCCAGTTGCCCCAAAGACAGCAAAATGAGACTTTATAATGTACTATCTCTATGTCATTTATTAATGGGGAGAGGATATAAATTTCTAAATACAGAGTCGTCTTTGCAACCACTTAAGTATGAAAGATCCTTGAATAATTGCATGTAGCGAAGCGAGACACCGGTGCGGTGCCTCCTGCTGGTTATCCTGGGAATTAGCTCTTCAACGTACGGAGCGCCTCGTACTGTCTGGTGTCTCGCCTGCCTCAGACCCCCATGTCCCTCCTGGACCCCGGTGCTCTTTACCTCGGGGGTCTGCCCCAGCAGTACCCCACCACACTCTGGGTCTCCCCTCCCAGGGGAACCCCTAACCCTCTCACCCACCTTGCCTCAGTGGCTCATGCAGTCTGTCATGGCCACTCATCATTGGCAAGGAGGCTGGACCAGCTGCCTCTGCCTATCTCTGGGCTGTTGCCTCTGCAACCCCAGTACCTGTTTTGGCCCTTTTAGCAAGGCCCGCAACCTGGGGATTTACCAAGCTGGAGCTCCCTAGCTCCTCCTACCTTTCCCCAGCCCTGCTCCGTTCCCTGTACCCTGAGCTCCCAGGCAGCCCGGTCCTTCTCACTCCAAGGTTGGAGAGAGAGTGCCGCAGCTCCTCCCTGAGCCCTTATAACAGGGCTAGGTGTAGCCTGATTGGGGCGTGGCCTCAGCTCTGGCTGCCTTCCCGATCAGCCTACCCTATTGGCTCCCCGGGGCAGCCCTCTCCCAGGACTGTTTTAATCCCTCCAGGGCTGGATTAAAACAGTGACCGCCCCGGCACACCGCCCAATACATTTTTTTTTAAAGCAGATTCCAATGTTTTGCTGAATAAAACATTAGAATGGCCATACTAGGTCAGCCCAATAGTCCATCTAGTGCAGTACCCTGTCTTCTGACAGCGGCCAGTGCCAGATGCTTCAGAGGGAATTAACAGAACAGGGCAATTATCCATCTCCTGTCGTCCAGTCCCAGCGTCTGACAATCAGAGGCTTAGGAATACCCAGAGCATGGGGTTATGTTTCTGACCATCTTGACTAATAGCTATTGATGGACCTGTCCTCCATGAACTTATCTAATTCTTTTTGGCCTTCACAACATCCCATGAAAACAAGTTCCACGGGTGGCTGTGCTTTGTGTGAAGAAAGACTTCCTTTTGTTTGTTTTAAATCTGCTGCCTACTAATTTCATTTTGTGAGCCCTGGTTCTTGAGTTATGTGAAGGGGTGACTAACACTTCCTTATTGACTTTCTCCACACCTTTTCTGATTTTATAGCCCTCTAGTCATCTCTTTTCCAAGCTGAACAGTCCCAGTCTTTTTACTCTGTCCTCATATGGAACCAGTTCCATACCCTTAATCATTTTTGTTACCCTGCTCTGTACTTTTTCCAATTCTAATATATCTTTTTTTTTTCTTCAGATGGAGCAACCAGAGCAGCACTCAGTATTCAAGATGTGGGTGTACCATGGATTTACATAGTGGCATTATGATGTTTTCTGTCTTATTAGCTATCCCATTGCTAATGGTTCCTAACATCCTATTAGTTTTTTTGACTGCCACTGCACATTGAACAGATGTTGTCCGAAAACTCTCCACAATGACTCCAAGATCTCTTTCTTGAGTGGTAACAGTTAATTTAGGTCCTATCATTTTGTATGGATAGTTGGGATTATGTTTTCCAATGTGCATTACTTTGCATTTATCAACATTGAATTTCATCTGCCATTTTGTTGTCCAGTCACCTAGTTTTGTGAGATCCCTTTCTAGTGAGCTTTGGACTTATCTATCTTGAGTAATTATGTATCCTCTGCAAACTTTGCCACTTCACAGTTTACCCCTTTTTCCAGATCATTTATGAATATGTTAAATAGCACTGGTCCCAGTACAGATCATTGAGGGACCCCCGCAATTTACCTTTCTCTGCTGTGGAAACCCTTTGTTTCCTATCTTTTAGTCAGCTAGTGATCCATGAGAGGACCTTCCTTCTTAAGCAAATTAAGCATTTATGGGATAAGAGCTTTTGGTGAGAGACCTTGTCAAAGGCTTTCTGAAAGTCCAAGTACACTATATCCAATGGATTACCATTGTCCACGTGCTTGTTTACCCCCTAAAAGAATTCTAAGATTGGCCAGGCATAATTTTCCTTTACTAAAGGCATGATGGTTCTTTTCCCACATATTGTGTTAACCTATGTGTCTGATAATTGTGTTATTTATTATAGTTACAACCAATTTGCCTAGTACTGAAGTCAGGGTTATGGGCCTGTAATTGCAAGGATCATCTATGGAGCCTTTTTTAGAAATCTGTCACTGCAGCAGTAGAAACACACACATAAGGGACATAGAAGCCTTTATCAAAAGCCTAGTATATAGTAAATGCCAATGGGTTGAGCAGGCATGTAAATGCGATTAAAATTTTTTTTTGTAAAATCTGGTTTAGAGCTAGCAAGAGCCCAGTGCTGAATTTCCCATTTTTCTGCTTTTTAATCATGACAGTAATTCTGTACACATTTGAAGCACATTCGAATCTATTTTCCAGCTGACAATCCAAAGGATATCACCCTGCAGGAGTGTGTGAAGAGTTTAGTGTTTCTGCCTTTTAAACAAATGAGCCTTTTGTTGACGGTACAAAAAGGAGAAAAAATGCTTTTAGATTGTCTAAATTAGAATCTACATTTACGCCTTTTCTTTAAAATGTGGACACCATTCCTGCCCCTACCTCTAACCTGATTAAAAAACTCCCAAAGCTCATTCATTTGTATTTTATAATCCCATCCCTGACACTTCATCTTTTTATGCCTTTTGGACCCCAATCCTGCAAGTGTCTCTGTATGGATAGGCCCCACTGAAGCCAATATGGCTCATGGTGGGCACAGGGATCCACCCCCATTGATTCAACTGCAAGATCGGAGCCTTAAATTTGTAAGGGTCACCAACACAGGGATTTATCTGTGTCTGTATAGCGCTTAACATAATAGGCCCACATGCCTAATGGGACATTTGTGTGCTACCAGAACATAAATGTTTAATAATAAAATATGTAAAATGGGAGCATGTGAGGCCCCGATTCAAGCAAAGCATTTAAGCTAAGCTTAGCTTTACGCACATGCTCAGGTTTAAACACATGCTTACGTCCATCCCTACTCAACAAAGCACATACTTAAACCCTAATGAAATCAATGAGATTTAAATGTGCGCTCACAGTGCTTTACTGAAATGTGCATAAATAGTTTGCTGAATTGGAGCCTATGGAACAAGCATTATTTAAATCTAAAATGAATCATCCTTAGTGTATCATGTAATTGAGTTTAACTATCTTTCAAGTCAACCTTTCAAACAGGAAAGGAGAAATATCTGCCGATCACGGAGATACTATAGTCAACTCTTTTTTAAAAAAAAAAAAACTAGCAAAAGGAGAAGAGATAAAATCAGCTCTTCGGTTTCAAAGTGAATGTCCCATTCATTTAAATTTGGCCCTATTCTAAATCACATAATGAAAATATGAATTAATGCTTTAGGGAAGAAGATAGAGTTTGGTCTTTTTCTCTCTCAAATACCCATTGGAGAATAAATTAGATAAAACTATATTAAGTTCACCTAGGTTACATTTTGAATTTAAATTGATCTTGTTTGTTCAGTGTTTTATAGTAATTGCCTCCAAGCTATCCTCATATGTCCAAAAGATTTCATATGCATTTATTTGCTTTAGCATTTTGATATTTGCATTTTTAACGGAAGCTCAGTCACAGTTTTTATTTTGTCTAATCTATCTACTAGGCTTTTATCCCACACTCTTCCCTTACGCACCTTATTCACAAAATTTGTAAGCACAATAAAAAAACCTCTAGCTTTCCCATGAATGCACCCCTCCACCCCCAAAATTGCTGCCCAGCCAGCACAGGTATTTATGTTTGCATCTTCCGATTGCTGTTTTTGGATATTGTGTTTTGTTGCGGGAAGAATAGGTTTCACATTTCAATTTGAAGGCAGCAAGAGTAGAAATGGCACTAATCATCTTTGAGGAATGAGCCAACTCCTGAGAAAACACTGTCATATGCCTGACAGGGTTAAGAATTCCACTGTTCCTCTGAAGCATACTGTAAGTAATCAGTGGAGGTCATGGATGCGCTGAATGAGGTTGCTTGGTAGCTGGGCTGATTCCATGGAGGTCCTTGAAGATAATGACTGAAACCTTGACCTATTGATTGTCTACCATTGTTTTCATTATTTGTAAAACACTAAAGTATATAGGAATTTCCTAAAACAGGTCATATAAATAGAGCAATCTAATCAGCCATATATTAGCTATATTGTAATTGTACCTGTTCCATCCCAACTGATTGGATCCATTCATTGTCAATGGGTTTCAAGACAGCATATATACAATGTCAACAGTATGTTTATCTTAAAATAATAAACAAGGTTACATCTGTATACCTTAATCTATACCTATCATTCACAGAATTCTCAGTGAGTAACCTTGAGCCTACTCAATATTTACTAATCAATTTTAAATTCGGACTATTTCTCTAAAACTTTGGAGAACAAAACAACACCAACTGATAACGGGACAGATAGTGTCTGTTCCTGTATGAGTTTGCAAGGGAAAAGAGCCTTACTTTTGCATCCCTATTCAGGTGTTAGATCAATCCCAGACCTCTCTCATGGGAAATGTTAGGACTACTCCAGGTTAGTGCCAACACTGGCACTAGTTTCTCCAAAGTAAAGTGGGAACTGGGGTCAAACAGCTCAGCTCCTAACTCAATCATGGACTCACAAGAAGTGGCCATAGAACTTCCCCAAAATAATTGCTAGAGCAGATCTTTTAGAAAAACATCCAATCTTGATTTAGAAATTGTCAGTGATGAAGAGTCCACATGACCCGTGGTCAATTGTTCCAATGGATAATTAAGCTCACCATTAACAATGTACACCTTACTTCCAGTGTGAACTTGTCTAGCTTCAACTTCCACCCACTGGATCATATTATACCTTTCTTTGCAGATTATAAACTCCACGTGACAGGAACTGATATCTTTGCTTATACACAAAATTTTCAAAAATCCCTATTGTCTGCTGAATTGGACTTAAGTTGGAAATGAATGGATTTTCGCCCCTATGTCATTCAGAGGCAGCCCACACCATATACAGTAGCTACTATTATCATCAAGAGCAGGCAAACTAGTTACTGTTGAGACAATGCCTGGATTAGATTAAAATTAGACGAATTCAGATTAAAGTTCAATTATTTTCTACCTTGCAGCACCTTTCCTTCAAAAAACCCCAAACTTTAGAGCACATTAAAATATATTCTCATATAAATCAATGGCAGTCCAAGGTTAGAACAGGGTCATGTCAGAAAATGCATATATCAGAAGATATCCATGATTCTAAATATAAAACTCTGAAATATTTCCCGTGCTTGAATTTTGGCCAGATGTGCAGAACAGAAACCAAAACAACCCCCCCAAAGCTTTATGTGATACTGCCAATTTGATTCAGGCACAGGTGAATGCTTCCAAGAACAGAGTTACAAACCACATTACTTTTTAATAAATGAAAGATGAAATATTTATTCAGTCTTTTCCTAGGGCTGTTGATTGCAGAGGATACCCGCTGTATGACCTGAAACTCACTGAGATGGTTATAACACACTTTGCTACATTTCTTAGACCTGAGAAAATAAGGAAGAGATGCGCAGCTGCAGAAATTACAGTCCAGCAAAATAGCTGAAAAATAGCACTGCAAGAACAATGCTTCATACAAAAGGCAAATCTACTGCATGCATTACCCTGTGTGATATCTGCCACTGTCTTCAGGGGTCAAGCTGGGCCAGTTCACAGAAGCTCAGCGAGCTGGTACTTTCTTTTGTGCTCAATAATCTGAAGTATTCATTTTTAAAAATTAAACCCCAGCCTTTGGGTTGCAAATATTACCTTTCAAATACAAACCACCAGTGCTGTGCTGTCTTCCTGGGTCTAAAGAGCCTGCAATAATAGCCTTGAGAGCTGTGAACTGCCCCATTAATCTCACTGGGGTTTTAAAACTGAAATCTAACAATGCTAATTTAAATATCAGTATTGTTAAATTCTTTCACTGCTTATCAAAGCACACCAGACATATTATGAAGATCTGCACAATCTACTGAAACATCTCATTTGGGTGTTACATGTAGCTGGAGCTTGGATTGTGAGCAGAGCTTAGCAGGGTATCAATTTTTTTTTTTTTTTTTTACCATTATGATCTGTAAAATCGACAAACCAAAGGGGAATAAAGAAGCCTGGGAGGCATTCATGGCCCATCAAGGGGAGTCAAGCAGCAGAGCTTATGGGGCAGCTGAGACCCAGTGAGAGGGAGCTGAGCCCAGTTAGTTCAGCAGAGCCCAAGAGCGTATCTGAATCCCATGAAGTTCAAGCCCATCCCAAGAAGTCTAGCATTGCACCCACAATCACACTCTGGACCTCTGAGCAGTCAGAGTTTCTTTTTTGCATCTCAAGAGGGTGGAACTTGATTTATGGGTAGAACTTGACTTATGGGTGGAGTTTCAAGTGTACCACTTGTGGCTTTCAGTCTCCCCACCCCCCATTTCACCTCCTGACTGTATTCTACATCTACAATCAGAAACAATTGTCTATATAGAAGGGTGAGACTTTCATATGCTAACTGGACACAAGTAGTGGTATTTTTTCCTCACTGTCAAACTGAGTACACATTTAGCTTCTTGAATGACACTCATGTCTCATGCGTATATTGGAGAACAGCAGTAACCCTTAGATACAGACCCACTACAGCATCAGAATGTATCTCTAAATGCCAGTTATATCAAGCTCCAGTGCTTAGCTCTAATATAATATCTATACTGAAGCTAGACTTAGGCTTTTGAGGAGATGATCATAATGATTATGATTTCTAACCATTATCAGTTTTCATTTCTTTATTTTAAAAGACAATGCATTTTGATGTCCACAAGATGAAATTCCTAGATTCCTATTGTTTGTATTAGAATAGCAGCCCTATCGGGATCAGTGCCAAGAAGTGCTAGGTATTGTACCAACACACAGTGAGAGACAGCCCCTGCTTAGAAGAGCTTACACTCAAAACAGAGAAAAAGTGGAAAGGGAAACAGATGCACAGGCAGAAAAAGAGACTAGCTCAAGGCCACAGAGCAGGCTACTGGCAGAGCCAGAATTAGAATCCAGGTCTCCTGACTCCCAGTCCTGTGCCCTATCTACTGGACTACACTTCCTACTGGATACCAATATATTTAATTATAGATAACTAGTGCAAGGCGACCAGCTCTTCTGGGGCATCTCTTTGTGCTTGGGGAGGACATGGAGATGTCTAAGGGAGTTGACAGATAAGTCTGAGGGGGATTAGAGATCACCCAGAAGATAAGTGGAGCTAAGGAGCACAGGGAGAAGCTTGAAGTGGTTTAAGGGAGAAGCTTGAAGGGACTTAAAGAAAAGCGAAGTTGACACCAGTGTCCTTGTGAGTCCAGAGAAAACACAACAGACCAAAAGAAAGGAAGCAACCCAGAGAAGAATGGAAGGTCCTGTGTGTGGATGAACAGGTGGCAAGGGGTGAGGGAATGTCTGTGGAACCCAAGTGGACCCCACAGTGGAACCCAAGACAGGATTTGTCTATAAGTAGAGCTGGACAGAACGTTTTTTTGGTCAACATTTCCTGATTCATCTTAATGGAAACGTTCTGTAGAAGCTGTTTGATTACAACAAAGTTTCTTGCCATGTTGACTGCTCGTCTGCTCAGCAGCTCTGGTGGGCTGATGGGGAGCCAAGAGCCTGAGAGCCCAAGCTCTTCCGCAGCCTGGGCTCCAGGTCAGTGGTCCTGTGGCAGCCCACCAAGCAGACTATGCCAGAGCCAGGGCTCCATTCCCTTTCACACAGAACTGTTGGGGGGAGGCGGGGAGGTTCATTCTGAATCAGAATTAAACCAAATTTCAAAATGTGGAAATCCTCTGCAAAATGGATTTACCTTTCTCCCCCCAGCTTTGGCTGTAAGGTAAAGTTATGGGCCATTCTGGAACACAGACTCCTGTCTTGACTGGATTATATTGAACACTGTGCTATTGTCTCATGAGTTAGACTATATTAGGAACCACCCAAAGATCTTCCTTTATTGGTAAATTCAGACTCACATTGAAGACACATGAAAGCTACGCAAAGCCATGTCTCCCCTTGGGAAAGAGCTCTCTCATTATCTGTAGTATAATTTTATATCAATCACTATGTTACTAAGCTAGGATCGCAATTTAGAAGCACACTTATGGGGCGAGGGGGGGGGATGAAGAAATCAAGCCCATTATAATACCTAGCACTCCTACAGCACCTTTCACCCAAGGATCTCAAAGCCCTTTAAAAATATTAATCAGCTAGAACAGGATTTATTTTTGCATTTACATGAACAGAATTGGTAAGAAATGCATCGATATACAATAAAAAGCATGTTTTTGGCAGAAAGTGCTACACAGATACTCACTGGTTTAAATATTAACTACAACTATCCTCATTAAAGCTGCTAGTGTGTTTACACATTTTAATTTCCTCCATACATTTGTCTTCCTGAAAGCATGTCAGAAACTAACGACAACTTTCAAGTTGGCTGGATTTCATTCTCTTGAATACAGACAAGTGGGGTTTAATTTGAAATCCGACATCACTTTAAAATATTAAATCGGAACACAGTGGTTTTACAGTTTATCTTCAGCCAAGTGACTGAAGTGAGCTTGTACAAAAGCGGGCCAGCATTAGCTGAAAAAGAAGGATGAGTCAAAATCATATCAACATGCTGATACATTCTAAATCATCACCATACTAATGGAAAACAACATTAAGGTTAATCAAATCAAGGATTTAAATTAAAAACTAAAAAAATAAAATGAGATATGCTGGCTTTGATGAATTGGGGGTTCTGTCTGTATCACTTCTGAACTGTGGATGATTTTATGAAATTGTACATTAGATTACTCTGTCATGGAAAGCCTATATGTACGTGAATCCACTATAAGTTAGCAGGGTTAAGTCACGTCTGTGCCAGGCCAAAGACCACTGCAAGTGAGCAGCACTGAAGGATCATCTAGTCAAAGTAAAACACCTTTTGAAAATGGGTTTACTCTAGCTAGGAGAAGACACTTCCTGAAGGGGGAGTGGGAACTTGAGAGCAGCGGACAATTACCAAAAGGTAGAACAAAAGAAGCAGGTGATCCCAGCAGAAGTTGACAGTGGGACTCACAGGGGGAAACTGGGAGAAGAGAGACATTTTGCACCAGATTAAGATGAGGGAAACTGCTGCAGTGGCATGCTAGCCAGGGGTTCAGAGGACCTTGCCTGCCTGACTGGTGGGACATAGATGGTCCCTCAAGGATTCCCATGGGAAGGGTGAGCTAGTGAGGGAAATTGTGTTTAGGATGTTCTATTGATTTGGGTGATCTCTATATCCTGTGCTTCACATGATTAAATATAAAGAGCATAAAGTTGAAAAAACTGTATGAAGAGCAGATCTGTATATGCTTTACAACTACTGCGTGCCCCTGCGAGAGTTAACCTGCAAACCAGAAGCTTCACACACTTTTCGGGTGGAGATCAGGGAGAGGGGTGTGTTTAAGTGTGGCAAGCCTGAGGGATCAGTGGTGCACCCAGAGAAGCTAGGCAGTGGAACAGTGGGTTCCAACACTTGAAAGCGGGTACTGATAGAAGGCCTGAGCTCTGAGCATGTGCCTCAGGACAGCAAGATTGGGGCTGCGATTGGACTCTGTTCAGACTCCAGGAGCTTGAAATCTGGGAGTTCTGGAACCCTGGCAATCCAGAGAGCAGAGGCTTGGATTCCCCTCACAGTAGTCCTAGTGGGTGGCTGGTAGGGGGTGCTCTAGAGCTATCTAATCCACAGCAGGGGAAAGTTACTGGGGTTCCCCATACAAAGAGCACAGAAGCAACAGCTTTCTAAACAGAGAGCTTGAGCCTGCACGTCTCCACACACGCAGAGCTGCCACTGACTTCAGTTGGGGGTCCATGCACACAGTTGTTGGAGAATTAGGGACATTTCCCACACACACCCTACCACCATCACCTCAGAAGATCAGGTATCTCCGCTTATAAAAGAAAAGATGGTAGAGACACTGAACCATTTAAAATGCTTTATAATCAAAATTAAATATATGGAGATATACCTATCTCATAGAACTGGAAGGGACCTTGAAAGGTCATTGAGTCCAGTCCTCTGCCTTCACTAGCAGGACCAAGTACTGTCCCTGACAGATTTTTTTCCCCCCCAGATCCCTAAAGGGACCCCTCAAGGATTGAACTCTCAAGGCTGGATTTAGTAGGCCAATGCTCCAACCACTGAGCTATCCCTCCTCCCAATAGCATGGGTTAAATTTATGTTCTGTAGAAAGTTCAGAAAAAAATTCATTTTAGAAATATCAAAATGACTATTGAAGTGCTTCATTTTGATATTATATTACATATTTTCAATGCAAGGGTTGAGGTAAACCTCTGGTTGACATAAAGTAACTCCTCACTTAATGTTGTAGTTATGTTCCTGAAAAATGCAAATCCAATTTCCCCATAAGAATTAATGTAAATAGGGGGGATTAGGTTCCAGGAAAATTCTTTTCACCAGAAATTTGTGTATACACATATATACACACACAGAGTATAAGTTTTAAACAAACAATTTAATACTGTACACAGCAATGATGATTGTGAAGCTTGGTTGAGGTGGTGAAGTCAGAGGGTGGAAGAAGGTGGAATATTTCCCAGGGAATGCCTTACTGCTAAACGATGAATTAGCAGTCGGCTGAGGCCTCAAGGATTAACACATTGTTGTTAATGTAGCCTCACACTCTACAAGGCAGCACAAATGGAGGGAGGGGAGACAGCATGGCAGACAGAGACAATGACACACACCCTGTGTAAGAGAGAGATGTGCATTGCCCCTTTAAGTACGCTGAGCCACTCTAAGTACATTGCCTTTTTAAGTAGATCAGCAAGTCCAGACAGCCGCTGCTGCCAGAAAGCTCCCTCCCGTGTGTGTGTGTGTCCCCCGCTCTATGGAGATGAGATAAGCAGGAAGACACCCTGACATTAGCACCCCTTCCCCCCACTTACATAGCAAGCAAGAGGCTCCCGGAAGCAGCTCCAAGGCAGAGGGCAGGAGTAGTACATGGCAGTGGGGGGAGGGNGCTCCCGGAAGCAGCTCCAAGGCAGAGGGCAGGAGTAGTACATGGCATCTTTAACATGATCTTGAGAAAAAGCTAAGAGAGAACTTCTGGGGCAGAGTGCTGGCTGGAAAGAGGCTTGGAATATTGAACAAGAAAACTGTTTCATGATGTTTGATTCCTACTGTGGCCAGGGCAACTGGACTTGGCACACATTCTTTGTAAATAAACAGGATTGCATCAAAGAAATACCTGACTACATCAACAATTTCTCCTCCTAGTGGAAACAACCTGATTTGGCTAATTGCTTAGGTCAAAAAGGGTAACAATATTATATTTATTTTTATATTATATTTTGGATTATGTACCCACAGCTGCACCAGCAGCATACGGTGCAGTGTACTCGTGGGTGTCCGGCTACTACTGAGAAAGCTGGGAGAAAGGGGACTGGCCAAACCAGTTACACAAGCACCTGTCCATACCACAAAAAACAGTGTTTCAAACTGGTTACAGGGAGGCAAACCGGAAGCCTGAGTCTCTGGCAGGGGCAAAATACAGTTAGCTAGTGAGTATTTTCACCTTGTGTTGTGGGGATACAATCATGTCTGGAAGCAATCATGAAACTAACTAGTTACAAACTCCTAGAAAAGTTGTAATGTGGATAGAGCATTAGTAGCTTCATCTCTTCAGACTGTTGAAGGCACCAGTGATCCTTCCTATAGTTCTGGATAGAGCGCAATAGCTGCCACTATTGTCTGAGCACTACAACACAATTGTTGCACTGCATCAACAGCTACCAACAAAACCTTACCATTGCCTCTTGTCACACTTGTGTTGATATAATGTACAATAACTTCCTGAAGTTTCATCTCCCTAGCACATTTGCACAGCCTAGGAGAAAGCTATCAGACATTTTGACAGGTGTTATAATAAAAACAGATAAAACCCACAAGGGAGAAATTTAACGGTCATGCTGCTACTGTTCTAACTCCTACCAGAGCATTACCATGAATCAAAGCACAAACAGAGGCTTTTGTTCATGTTAATGAAGCATTCTTTGCTGAAATTATCGCTTTTTCTTTTCTTGCTGTTATTTCTACTGCCATGTCCAGTGCCACAGCAAACCAATGGGGACTGAAAGGCAACAGTGTGTTAGCGCAGCTTGTTACAGCCAAAGAAAATTGGTGATAGTGCTACAGCCATGGCAGCACAAGAGCAAAGCCTCACTATCTGTACCACCTCCTCCATTGTCCAAACTGGTATAGGTCCAGGAGGTAAAGATAATGAGAATTAATTAACTTTCAACAGATGTCACATTCACCAGGTGAGATTCTGATTTCAGTTACACTAGTGTAAATCTGGAGGAACTCCTTTAACTCCAGATTTACACCGATGTAATCCAGATCAGAACCTGGCCCTACAATCGCAGCTGAATTCCAGCTAACATCCTCTTCCAATGTTGGGTAGGAAAGCAGAAAACCTGTTGGAAACAAGAAGATTGGTTGTAGCTGTGAAGGAAGATTAGAATCTCTTTCTTTCTCTTCTCTCTTATGGGGAATTAGCAAAAACAGCTGGCTGATGATAGCTGGCAAATGCTACTTCAAACCCCTGTGGGCCAGGCATTATATTTTTGAAACACACTTTATTAAGTGCCAGTTGATGTACAAGAATAGGCCAGGTGAGAGAGGCATGAAAGTGCAAATCCACAGACAGGTTTCCCACTCCCTTTCCCCGCCACATTCCTCTTTATTGCTATAATTTTCCCCGACCTTCAGGCTCAATGCTTGCAAAAAACACAGAAGGGCTATCTCCAGCCAGACATATTCAAGTTAATAACACCACATACTAATACACTTGTTAAAATGTCCATATTAAATAAGATGAATGGTATTTGGGTGGGGGTAATACTAAATCAGGGCGCCCTTGAGATTCTTGGGGCCCTAAACAATTGTTTAGTTTGCTTATGCTTAGCACCACCAACAACCTTTCTCACACCTTTAACATGATCGATAAGTGAGAAGTTTAGATTTCTAAATCCCATTGGCAACTTTAGTTCTTTTTCTGCCCAAAAACAAATGATCTATCTAAAATCTGTAGTCTCCATCACCTTAGTTTCTGAGCGCCTAATTATCTGACCTATTAATTTTAAAAGTAGCAAAGTTAGAGGATGATCTCACCCTGTATTCTAATCACACTAATTTTATATTCAAATATTAAATCACAGGAACATTAGAATAATCCAGATATGTTATTGTCTAAATTCCCAACCCAGGGGAAAAGAGGCCTTATAGTATAATTGCCAAAGAAGGGTGACCTTACCAACTGCAATAACTGGCAAGAAATCACATTACTCTCAATGCCTGGAAGCATCACGCACAACATTATCCTGGAATGTATCAAGAAAGAAATAGATTTCCAACTTATAGAGGAACAAGGAGGTTTTAGACCACTGAGATTATGTGCAAACCATACTGCTGTTCTCAGACATATTATAATACAAAGTGTGGAGTGGCAAGAGCCAATTGTGGTAAATGTTATTGATTTCCAGAAGGCTTTTGACAGAGTACGCAGAAACAGCCTTTTGAAAATTATGGCATACTATGGAATACCAAGAAAAATAATTAGAATCATCAAGGATCTATATGCTAATGCCAAATGTGCCATCAGAGATGGTGACAACATCAGCCAATGGTTTGCATAGACAACTGTACTAAAGGCAAGCAAACAACTTTCATAAACTTGAAAAGATTTGGAAAAGTGGCATGACTGGCACGGATACTAAAACGTGAATATTTTACACGAGCATCATGTCTGTCCTTTATGGAGCAGTAGTCATGAAAATCTACAACAGAAATTGATAAGACGATGAACTCATTCTGAAGTAAATGCCTGCAAAAGATCTTCTGAATTCATCTGAAATAATTTCTTGCAACATCAGAAATTCTAAGGAGAGCAAACCAACCTAATGCATCAAACATGGTAAGAAGATGATGGTGGACATATTTAGGACATGCTTTAAGGATGTTACCAACATGACTTCCATAGCAAGTGACCCTACTTGGAAAAAGAAAAAGAGGGCAAACCTAGAGAAACATTACGCAGAACAATAGAGAAAGAAGTCAAATTCATTGACAGGACACTCAGAAGACTGAACAGACCAGTACAAGATTGAAATAAATGGCAGAAACTGGTGGACGCCCTCTGCACCTGAGGGTGCGGGAAGATAAAGAAAGAAGAAAAGATTGTCCAAATTTTGTCCTTGGATGTATAGGCATAGGCAATGTAGATCTCATTAACTTGAAGAGATACACATCAATGGACAGAATTTGAAAGACTGAGGGTGGATAGATAGAAAAAGTTCAGACACTCATGAAATCCCTACCTTTATTTATTCACTATTATGACTTTTAATATAAAAAAGATAGTACAGCTTATCATTATTAGGAAATGGAACACACTGTCGACGGCAGAAAATTCACCAGAGATTTCAAATCTCATCATTTCTAGTTAATTACAGTAATACTCTATCTCTTTGGTTTTCACAAAATCTCTCCATGGGCAATATTTATCAAATGGATTCAAATAATTTGCTTCAGTTTTGTCTAGGACTTTTCCCAGGTTATCTCCACCAAATCCCAGGATGAATTTGATATTAACATTACCAGTAGAATGCTATACAGATAGTACATGGCAATCAAAGAAAGAATAGTTTCTAAAACAACCATTTTCTTTTCAATAAAAAACTAAAAATGTCTTATCAGCGGAGATAAAAAGGGTAAGGGACCACATTCCCCTCTTGACATACATGTGTAAGTCCCATTACTGCCAATGGGAGACAACCGTACATATATTGAGGGGAAAACAGACTCATCATTGACTTGCTCTTGTACCAATAGGCACTTTGCTATGAACTTCGATGGCAAAAGATCAGATCCTATTTGCATAAGATAGTTATGTGCGAAAGTATTGCAATCATCAGGACATTTGTTAAAATCTTCACCTTAATTTAGGATTGTGTTTCAAAACAAAACTAAAATGAAAGCAATTACTACTATTCAGGACTATTTTGGCTGCATCTTCTGGGATAGTTTCACAGAGAAAGATTAAGAGCCTGATCATGCAACTCCTTAGGGTATGTCTATACTGCAACGTAAGCCCAGGGTTAGTGGGACTCAAGTCAGCTGACTCATATTAGGGAACCCTGGGCTTGAGCGTCTACATTGTATTTTAATCCTAGGTTAAGAATTTTCTGACCCATGCTTGAACCTAGGACTCTGGCGTCCATACTGCAGTGCACAGACCCGACTCAAAGTAACCATATCCAGCCCTGTATTATTGCCTAGGCCGACAAGGCCTACGCCGAGGGCAGCAAATTTGCAGGGGCGGGAGCTCCCCTCCGCGCCCCGCGCCCCTGCTCCAGCTCACCTCCGCCTCCTCTGCAAGCGCACCGCCACATCCTGTTTCTCTTCCCTCCCAGCGCTTGCGCCGTGAAACAGCTGTTTCACGGGGCAGGGAGGGAGGGGGGAGAAGGGGGAACGCCGCACGCTGGGGGAAGAGGTGGGGCCGGGGGCGGGGATTTGGGAAAGGGATCCAATAGGGGAAGGAAGGGGCGGAGTTGGGGCGGGGACTTTGGGGAGGGGGTTGGAATGGGGGCGGGGAAAGGGCGGAGTCAGGGTGGGGCCAGGGCGGCAATTATTTCCTGGCCTAGGGGCCGCAAAATTATTAATCCGCCACTGACCATATCCCAGAGTCCCTAGAACCCACCTCTGAAATGTGGCCATTCTAGCCCTAGGAATGTGGTGCACTGTGGGAAAACTTTACTGCCCATCCTGCACATTACCAAGACGCAGCTTGTTTTGCAAACAGGTTGATCAGCTCCCTCTCCATTGCAAACCCAAAGTGTATTTGCAGATCAGTGATTGGAAAAGAATGGGTTAATACTGACCTGAGCTGCTGCTGTATGCCAGGTCGGGTGCGGTGGAGGGAGGCTTCCATTTTCAATAGAGTGGATTTCAGATTGTTGGGATAGAGAGGACTAAGGAAGTTGTCCCATGGAATTGTAGGATACCTATGGATGACTCCAAAGACTTGAGTCAAGCGGGGCCGTGGCCACACTGCAAAGCAATAGGGTTCGGACCCTGGGTCTTAGCTTCACTGGAGCTCAGACCCTCCAGCCCTGCAGGGTTCTGGGCCTGTGGGTCCAAGCCCTGGGTTAGTGCAGTTGCAGTGTAGATATGCTTTCCTAAATTGGAGACTTACTTATTACATGAATAGCTTTCAGTGCCAGGTCTGATTATAAACTATTCATTAAATTAAAGGTTTCAGGACCGTAAAGCTTTGCAGAACTAGCAAATACACAATAACTTACTTGCAGAACTGCGAGTCAAATACCCAACTGGCATAAATCAAGCTGAAAATCTGGACCTGAGAGCTCTGATACCTAGGTGTAGATATTAGACCTACTTTGGGACAGTGTCTGTATTGCAAGAGACTGCCGAGTGTGCACCAGCAGTGAGGCTCCCCCACTAACAGCTGAAATCACTGAGAGCTGAGTTCAATGGTGGACCCTGAAGACATCTTGGCGAGTGACAGGCTGGCAGAGAGGGCCAGAGCAGAGTCCCACATAGAGGTGTGGAAATTGGCCAGCACGGTGACAAGCAAGTGTGTCCAAGCAGCCAGAGCATGTAAGGTGCCTCCTTACCCCCCCTCCACCCAGGGTGGGAGGTAACTCTGCAGATGAACCTCTGAACTCTGGGGCTGCACTGGCCAAGGACAGCAACTGTGAGTGAGGTGCAGAGAAGGGATGGGCATGTTAAAGGGACTTTTGGGTTGCAGGACTTAAGACTCTGAGGGGAAAAGGACACTGCCCAACTTACTTGGGGGTGGGTCTTTTGTTCATGGTTTATGTTTATGAATGCTAGTTGCGGTGTTTTCCCAAATTAATTCTGAGTTACTTCCCTCCTTTTATTAACAGTTTTTGCTACACTCAGACTCTGTGCTTGCAAGAGGGGAAGTATTGCCTCTTAGAGGCACCCAGGGGGTGGTGTGTAATTGTCCCAGGTCACTGGGTGGGGGCTCGAGCTGGTTTTGTGTTGTATTGTTGAAAAGGAACCCTTAGACACTGAACCCGGCCCTTGTTGCTGCTGGCTCCACCTGGCAGAAGGGTTACACACATGTACATATATAGGAATATTTTAAAAGGATGGACAAGTTCAGTTCTGTTAAATGTAAGTGACCATAACACAAACCAATTCAGCTAAGAAAGATTTATTTTAAAACTACACACTTTGTTAAAAACACTATGGAAACAATTTAACACCTAAAAAAGTGCTATAAAAAGATATGCATGCATCAGACCCATTCCAGTCACAAATGTATGTATAGACAGTATTAAAAAAAGGGATATTTTCTCCCTCAGGAATGCCAAACACTGTTCTTCATGAATATGTATAATTAGATGTTCTCTGTGAGTGAGAAGTAGTAATTAATTCAGTGTTAAACATCACAACCTATTACTTGAACTCCATGGCAACCAACATTGCCAAAAGAGAAAATGAATTTTCAAAGCCTATTTTTAAATTATTACATTTATACATTTTCCAAAATTTCAGAGCAGGTTTGCACTATTTTTAGACAAAGACAATAGAAGTTAACTTTTTCAAGTGCTAAGGAATAAGCTCATTAATGAGGGAGGTTATAATTTTTTTGACTCAAAAGAATGACTTGGTGGCAGGTGAACTAAGACTTCTATGAGATTGGGGTTATTTTTTTGAAGGTACAGAACTGAAAATATAAGAGAAAAGGTGACTGATATGCACGGTTGTCTCAATGTGATAAGCAAAGCACTCTGAAGAGCACATTTTCAAAGTATTCCTCACGGTTTCAACCACATGACTGTCACTGGCTTTTAGATGCAATTGGACCACCAGAGAACATTCTGAAATTCTGCACTTTAATAGTTTGGTTAATGATTTGTCCCTCTGTATCATCTGGTACCAATCCACACTCAAAACAGTATGTGGAAATGTTACTTTCACTGCATTCTATTAAGGACAAGCGCAATCTGTAGAATCTTGATACAGATTTCCAACCGACTTTGGTTCAGGGATGTTCAGAGCTGACATAACCTTATTTTTCATGGAATATGAAAGTTCATTATTTGCATCTGATTCCTAGCTAAACAAACTCAAAAGGAGTCTTATCTTGATAACACAGTCGAATTTATGTTGGCTGCTCCCACTATTGTTAATCCATGTAGTGATCAAAGAATAAAACCCTATTGTCTCTCTATCTTCACAAGAAAGCTGTGGGCTACTCTTTGACAATACTGAGGTTGCAAGGCTATCTTGGTTCTCTTAATATGTAGTAAGTGGGGCTCTATGCTTCTCTCTATATGGGCAGAGTCAAGCAAAAACTGTGCAAGGTATCGAATCTCTGCTATATTCTCCCTCTCTCCTAGAGCCAACAGAAGAAACCCTTTCACAGGATTACAATGGAGTTAAGGCATACTGGGGAAAGTGAAGCCGCTCTTCATGGCAGGATCCCCTAAAGACCTAGCGGAATCCACTTGAAACTTAATGTTGCTCCAAGCTCCACATCTACTATCCCCCCCATAGAGGTAGGTCGCAAAACCTGTGGCAGCATGGGAGGCTAAGAGTGCATCATAGAGAGGCCCACAGAGGCCCCCACCCCATGCAGATGTTCCTAGAGCAACAGGAGGATAGAACATAAGCTCCACAAAGATTCCAGGCTACTTTACCCCCCACCAAGAAAGCATATTTTCTCCTGTACTTCTCATTACAAAATTCTGAGGGTTTATCTGAGTAGGTTTTTATACCATGAAAAACATAGCTGGTCTATGTTGCATTAGACCTACTGAAGAAAATAATTACATTAGGGAAACCTTCAGCATAAAGAAGAAACAAATAACTACTTATGCTAAACAATCTGTTCCACCTTCTATTTAGTTGTGACACTGAGTACCTTTCCCAGACCTGAAGAAGAGCTCTGCATAAGCTCGAAAGCTTGTCTCTCTCACCAACAGAAGCTGGTTCAATAAAAAATATGACCTCACCCACCTTGTCTTGCTAATATCCTGGGACCAACACCGCTACAACAACACTGCAAAAAACAAATACATTACATTTAGGGGAATTAACACAGCCAAAATGTGATACTCTCTTTCAGGATATAACTTCCTCAAGTAATTGTTGTGTACAAACATTTTTGTGTATTGTTTGCAGTGCTGGTCTTGGGAACCAAGAAACATTGGTTAACCCTGCAAAGAATTCCAAAGTAACCCTTTCAGTTGAAAACTACTATTCAATTCAGAACTCTGAAATGGTCAGATCCTCCCTGTAAATTTTCATTAACACTGAGCTGTAGGCAATTAAATTTTTAGAAATAGTAAGGATCAGATGTAAATCTGCAGTTAGGGCACTGAAGTTAATGGACGTACTCCACATTTAATATCAGCGTAAATGGGATCAGAATTTAGCCTCTATATTGCACTGAAAACAGTCACAAATCAGGCTGAACAACGGAATCACCATGGTGTATAACAAATGCAAAAATAACTTCACTTCTAAATGCAATTATTATAATGTTGCTATCTTAAAGACTTATACTTGGAAGCCAAGAAGTTGTCATAATAGAAGAGACAAGTAAACAGTAAAGTAGAAATGATGTGTCGGGGGAACTCTGAATTAGTTCAAGCCTTAAAGATGCAATCAAACCTTTTCAGATATGAGATCCAGTTACTGCAGTGCGTTTTATGGCTGGATGCAAGAAGGCTGGGGTTATTTGAGTGACATCGCTCACCCGCTCCAGTAGCCAGTTATATTAAGCACGTGGGCTGAGTTATGTGAAAATGGAAGGAGGGGACAGAGCATCAGTAAGGAGTAAGCAACAGGAACCCTTCTAGTAGATTGCATTTTTGAGAGGCAGTAGCAGTATGAGGCAGTAGGGTGGGAATTAATGAAGAGTGGCGATTACAGCTATGGAGAGAAGGTCCAGACAAAAGAAAGGGGCCTGGAGGAGAAGAGACTGCTTGAAATAGAAAGAAAAGGAGTGAGCAGAGGAGTAATGGCCTTAAAATGAGTAGAGGATCAAGGAACTGATTGGGGTGTCTGGCAGATGAGAAAGACCCAACAGAGCTGGGGATAGATACAGAGAAATTGTCCTTTGCAAGGAAAGAAAAACAGAAAGAGATATGCTCAGCTGCAGGGCCAGAAAGCATTTCTGAGGCAATCGACTCTGGGTGATCTATTCAGACAAGGGGCCCGTATTAAACAACAAAAAGCCTCACAGTATTCCACTGTCATTGTCCAAAACACTGTAGTAGCTTTTACACCACCTTATAAATCAGAGACATTTTATGCCTCAAGATGTGAACTGTATTCACTGCCTGCTGAGCAATTTCCCTTGAAGGAAAAGTGCTTTCTACTAAGAATCTAAGTTCTAGTACATTTAATACCACACCAAAATTCTCTCTTTTTAGACTGGAGAACTCAACTGGACCCTAATTCAGGAAAGCACTTAGTGCAATTTAAGTACATGCCTGAGTGCTTTCTTTATCACAGCCTGATACAAGCACATCGTGAGAGAAAGTGCTTATCTTTTACACTGAGCTGAGGCCTGATCCAGCAATCCATGTGCCTTTGTAACTCCTTGTGAAGTCAATAGTTAGAGTCATAGACTTTTAGGTCAGAAGGGACCATTATGATCGTCTAGTCTGACCTCCTGCACAACACAGGCCACAGAATCTCACCCACCCACTCCTGTAATAAACCCCTAACCTATGTCTGAGCTAGTGAAGTCCTCAAATCATGGTTTAAAGACTTCAAGGTGCAGAGAATCCTCCAGCAAGTGACCCGTGCCCCACGCTGCAGAAGGCGGCGAAAAACCCCAGGGCCTCTGCCAATCTGCCCTGGAGGAAAATTCCTTCCCGACCCCAAATATGGCGATCAGCTAAGCCCTGAGCATGTGAGCAAGACTCACCAGCCAGACACCCAGGAAAGAATTCTCTGTAATAACTTAGATCCCATCCCATCTAACATCCAATCACAGGCCATTGGGCATACTTACCGCTAATAGTCAAAGATCAATTAATTGCCAAAATTAGGCTAATTATCTAGTTGTTCGGTGCACCCAGGGATTGCCACATTAGGGTCTAATTAAAGGTAAAACATGTTCAGGTAGAAAAGCTTCCTCTGACATGGACAACATATAAGTATCTGAATGAACCAAATGTTCAGCCACCAGGGAGCACTGAACCGGAGATTCCGCTTTCTACAAGAGTGTTGTGTAATGAAAATAGCACCATGACTCTATAACAATCTGAATATATTAGTATACCAAAAAAAAGTCCATCACGCCCCAAAACAGTAATTTTTTTTGATTTTGAGGCAAGTTAATATTGTATTTCTGTTCTTTTTTGTAACTTTTCTTCTGAGTAGGTTTAAATGTTAAATTTCCTCCTGTCTGCATCAGCCATTTTCTCTGAGAAAGGAAAGAGATCAGACATTAATTGGCCCATTCTTATGAAGACAAGTGACTGAGGTTCCCCAACAGGATACTGGATGTGATGAGGAAGCGTGGGGCTAGCTGAGGTTTCTGTCAACTTGCCTTTCAAGCAGATCTAAGAATAAACCGGACTTGCTGCAATTAGCCACTTATTTGCATTCGATTTAAAAGTGAGACTTCATAAATAAGTCCCATCAGCAAATGTTTATCAGAATTCCTTTTTCTGATGAGAGGCAGTTCAAGAGCATTGGGTTAGAACTTAGCTACTTTATTGCCTAATGAAATAACTGGTCATACTGTTCTGTAACTTTGCTGATACAGTAACTCCTCACTTAACATTGTAGTTCTATTCCTGAAAAATGCAACTTTAAGCGAAACGATATTAAGCAAATCCAATTTCCCCAGACGAATTAATGTAAATGAGGGGGTTAGATTCCAGGGAAATTTTTTTCACCAGACAAAAGACTATATTATATATATACACACACACACATATACACACACACAGTATAAGTTTTAAACAAACAATTTAATACTAGTACACAGTGATGATGATTGTGAAGCTTGGTTGAGGTGGAGGAGTCAGAAGGTGGATATTTCCCTTACTGTTAAATGATGAACTAGCAATTGGCTGAGCCTTCAAGGGTTAACTCTCTCACTCTACAAGGCAGCAGGAATGGAGGGAGGGGAGACATCGCAGACAGAGACACACACCCTATGTGTGAGAGAGAGATGTGCATTTTACCTTTAAGTACAATGCCTTGTTAATTAGATCAGCTTGCTGAGACCGTAGCTGCTGCAAGCTCCCTCCGTCCTGAGCCCTGGTGTGTCCCCCCTGCTCTATGGAAGACGGGTTAAGCGGGTGCAGGGGGGAGGGGGACACTCTGACATGAGCCCCCCTCTTCCTTCCTTCCCTCCTGCACAGCAAGCAGGAGTCTTGGGGAGCAGCTCCAAGGCAGAGGGCGGGAGCAGCACATGGCAGTGGGGGGAGGAACAGCTGAATTGCAGGCAGCTGCTGCACAGGGAACTTAGGGGAGCACGGAGCTGATAGAGGAAGCTGATAGGGGGGCTGCCGGTCCTCCCTGGTACCAAGCCCCCACCAGCTAGCTGCAATGGGCTGCTCTTCCTGCAAGCAGTAGACAAAGGCGCGTTAGAAGGGAGCATTGCACAACTTTAAAGGAGCATGTTCCCTAATTGAACAGCAACGTAACAATGAAACAACGTTAACCAGGACGACTTTAAGTGAGGAGTTACTGTACTATGGGACACTGATATTATTGACCTCCATGGTGCTATGACAATTGGTCCCTGCATAGGCTCGATGGCAAAGAATTCTCCAGTGTCTTTCAGAGAGTAAACAGACAGAGATAAACTTCTCAGCCCAGATTTTTAACGGTATTAGCTACATTCAGCGTTGCAACGTCTAACTGATTTAGGCACTTGACAGCCTAAATCCCATTGACTGTCAATGAGATTTTGACTCCTGAGTGCCTAAATCACTTTTGAAAATGAGTCTTAGGTGCTGCAAAGCTGAGCTCGGCTATGCCTAAATACCTTTAAAAACCGGGGCCTCATCTTTTAAAATGTGCTCAGATACTGCAGTGATGGATGCCGTATAACAGGGATGGGCAGCTGGGGGCCGCATCCAGCTTGCCAGATCATTTTATTTGGCCCAACAACCACGAGCGTAGCCACAGATGGGCCTGAGTGGGCCATAGACCACCCCATTAGCACCCAGGCCCACCCAAATCGGAGCCTGAGAGGAGGTGGCTCTGCTAGCGCCAGGAATTAGGGAAGAGGAAGAGGCGATGGAGGAGAAGTAGCAGCTCTGCAAGTGCCTAGCATGAGGGAAGGGGCAAGAAGCTCTGCCAGTATGGAGCAGAAGATGGCGAAAGGTGGCTCTTCCCACCATCTGGAAGAGGAGAGAAGACTGCTCGCTGACACCTGCTGGAGTAAGAGCAGGAGGCAGCAGCTCCCCGGTTGCAGTGGGCTTGCCCTAGATGGCCCTGCTGGACAGCACCCAGGAATTACCAAACTGGGGCTGCGTGTCCCCAGAGGCAGGGACTAGGGCAGAAGCAGGGTCAGGGAGTACAGGCTCATCTACCTTCCTGGAGATCATGGAGTCAAATGTGAGCGGGCAGGTGTGAATGTGATGCAATGTGGCATGATGGTGTCAGTGCAGGATTTGCTACTCTGGTGCATGTTCTCACAGCAGCAGCCGAGAGGTGAAATGCCCTAGGGTATCTTCCTCACCTGCAACCTCTTCCACTGCATCCTGGAGCCTCTAAAAGAAAAATGTATGGCTGGCCAAAGAGTTGTAGTGGATTTTGTAGCCTTCTACTAACTTGAAGATGCCCATCCTGTCATATAAGTACTTAGAAAATATGTGAGATGCTTGTTTATTTATGCTATTTGTGCCACAATCAGCATTTCTTTGCTTTTATAATAAATATTTGATGATAGTTTATATAGAATAGACTACACTCAGAGAGGTTACCATTAAAAAGTCAGCATTTGCCAACCCTGCTGAAATATCACATTTATCAGCTATCCTTAGAGCAGAAAGTTATTGTTTCTGTTAGACAATGGTGTTGACTTTTCAGTGTCAGTCACCTTCACTATTCAAATACGGAGACCCTAAAATACAAAACACTAAACAAGTGAACAATAGTTCATGGCATAAAGAGATTTCATGACAATTTACTGTCCAAGATCACTCTCACTTATCATTAGTGATTCTGCCATCTGGGTAAAAGATAAATAAAACCAAAATTGCCTACAAATTAAAATAAAAACCCTCAAACCAAGAAGAGGACACTCATGGCCAGATTCTAGTACCACTCTGTGGCCAGTACATGAGTGGTAGGCATAGTAGTATGAGCCGACATCAAGTTACTGTACATGGGTTCAGACATGGTGATGCTAATGCTCAACTACTTTAATGTCTCGTCTCCCTTGTTAATAATTCCACACTTGTGAACAGTTAGATATCAATGCTCACCTATGTCTCCTTCTAATTCCTAGTAAGAAATTCCCAGTTACATAACTGTTGCGCTAGTGCATGATGGGATGAACATGATAAGTTCATAATGTCACCCTGTTACATGTGTGATGTAGTAATGAGTGGGTATGGTAGTAATACTCTTTAAGAAAATATAAGAAAACAATGCCATGGAAAACCAAAAGGAGGACATCATTAGTTCAAATACACAATCAATAGCCATCAAGTGACTCAGATCCCTGACTCTCAGAAAGCTGGGAGTTCAACTCCCTTTCTCCCAAAAGCTTGTCTCTGTCTGCTTTGCCATCACCAATCTCTGCAATTTGTGTTTACCCTTTCATAGGACCTTTGCAAACGTGATCTCCTGATAGTTGAGCCCTGAAGAGAGACCATCAATTGGAGTCTTAAGGTGGTCACATTTTATGAGTCCTGCAGCCTGCAACTCCCTCTCTTTCTGTTCCATTTATATTGTTTTGTCCTTTTTCTCTGTCCTGAGGAAGTGGCTCCAGATAATCTGGGTGAAAATAGTTTTTGGAGTTATGACACATGTGTAGGATAAGGACAGGACAAGATTTGAAAAGTAAAAATATCCTTTTGCTCTAAATATTATTTCATTCCATTAATCACAAGGGTCCTACATTTTAATGCCTCTGCCTTCAGGGGTCCCAGATTTCCTAAATCAGTTTGAAGGCTTTTGTTTTAAAGGTTAATTTGAAATCTCCACTGCTGTTTAGAGATCTTCTTGTAATTTAGCAAGCATGCCTAAAGCAATAAGCCATTTGTGAAGTCAGCAAAAAAGAAATTATTTTAAGTTTCTCAGGGGATACTCTCATGGGATGAGAAATAAAAACTAGATTAAGTTTCAGTGTTCTCCATTAAATAGAAGCTATTCACTCATGGGATGAGATATGTAATAGAGTATCATCAATATTTTTACATAAAGTCTTCTTCAGATTCTTTCCCTTCATTCTGACATACAGTGCTATACAGATTTGATATAAGGGTTGAAGAAATGTAGGTCATCTCCTTAAAAAGAACAGCATGTATTTCAAAGTTTGGATGATTTAGTATTGATACATAAAAATAACAAGGAGTCCGGTGGCACCTTAAAGTATTGATACATAAATCAGTGAATCTGAAATGTGACTTTGGTGTGAATCTTACAAAGGGGGGAAAAGACAAAAATACTAAACCACAGAAAGAATGATAAGTAACTTCCTTCCAAGGAAAAAAACAAACAAACAGATCATAAACAGGGAAGGATTATTTTCCTGGCCCATTGCTCTGACTGTCCCTCCATGAATCCCTTCACTAGCTTTCCATTTTCTATTACATCTTGTCCCCAACCTTCAAGGTTTATGTCCTCACTCACACAACTCCAACCCTCCCTATCTGTGTGCAATTTTTGATTGCACTTCGTAGCCCTCCTTCATTCTGAGAACAATGCTAGCTTTGAAAAGCCATTTCTAAACTACTCCCACTCTGCTCCTTATCCATGAAACATCCACAAGAAGTTAAACTGTGAAGCCACTAGGGTCTCTCCTCTGCAGGGCCCAGCTCCGCTGTCATGCCAACAAAACAAAACAAAAAATCAGCTAACCAAATAATGGCTGGGTCAGACAGCAGTCTGGAATAATTGATTTAATTTATTTATGTTTAAAAACACTTTGGTTATTTTGAACCACAAGGTTGTCAAACAGACAAACTGCTATCTTGTCATCATTAGCTTTGTTCTTCCATTCCCCTTCCATTTGTCACACACACGTGTGTTTTGTTTCAAAGGTGGTCAAAAAATTTCAAATAAAAAGGATTTTCTTCAACAAATTACTTAAAAAATTTCATGAGAATTAATCAACATGATTGAAATTTTTTATTTTATTTTGCTACACAAAATTCATGTTTTTTAAAAAATATATTAAACTTTTTTTTAAAAATATTTTCAAACTTTTCCATTGATTGAAACTAGGTTTTCAGTAAAAGAAAAAATCTAATAACATTTTCAACATTTTAAAATTCACAAAAATATTGAAAATACCAAACATTTTGACACTTCATAGCAAAAATAACTAAAATTTTTCACAAAATAGGTTTATTTTTTTAAGCTAGCTCCGTAAATTACACTGTCTGATATTGGGAGTAGGGATCATGTTTGCACAGCACCTCTCACTACAGGACCCTAATCCTGCTTGGTGGCCTCTACGTGCATACCAATGCAAATAAATAACAGTTGGATATTTAAAGTCATGTAGCACAAATCCCAGTCTCCATTCTTGTAAATACCTACAAGTGATTTTACTTGTTCATTTCAAAGAAAAAGGCAGTGATTCATACTTACAGCAGCTACACATTTTACCCAAACGTTCACCTTAGTGTAGGAGCACAAAGCTATACATAATAGGGTGCACTTGCAAGGAGCCTTAAACAAGTTTGTTGGTATTGGATTGCACAGCCGATGGCCTATGCATTGTACTGCTGAGTTCAAGACAGGCTGAGTGCTTTGTGGCACAGACATTTTTAATATGGGCTGTTAGAGCAGAGGACCAAAGGATTAGATAGCTTCAAGATATATTGCACTGAAGCACGGGCTGGGCACGTGTCATGCTGTGCAGTTGCCGATGGGGTATCAGCACATAGTACCGTTCTACTATGACATGTGAGATGTATATATGTAGGTACATTATTCTGTAGTGTATGGCGTTATGGGCATATTACTTCTCTCCTGTGGTAAAACCCATGAGAGGAACTTCTGGGAGAGAAAAACTACACAATGATCCCCTTGCAGCTTTCCATCTCATACGGTTCTGTAAGGAAATGGGGCTGGATCCCTGGGAAGTCTCTGCTCCATCCATTGGGTCTGGAGAAAGGGGTAGGAGAGAAAGAAAGAAAGAAAGAAATAGTGCCATAGAGGGGGGGCAGACAATACTTTAGATTGTAAGCTCCACCAGGCAGAGTTTTTCTGTCCTGTATTTGCACTGTGCCTAGCACAATGGGGTTCTCGACTATGACTGGAGTTCCTAGGCAATACAAATGCAGTGTAAATAAATAATAAGCCAGAGTGGGAGAGAGATCCACATGTGGCTCTTGGAAGAATCCCACCATTAGTCAAAAGAGCATGACTCCTAACCCAGTACGGTTATGAATGTGCATTATAGCATACCTTAGCAGCACACAAACCAGAATGTGGGTCCTGTACAGATAAGTATACCTTGGAGGCACTTGACTGAAAGCTGTCATTAGGAAGGGGGTGGGTGTGATATGGAACACAGCTGAAAGGATGTTGGTTTGCTTACAAAGCAGTATTTTAATGATTGAATTAAAATACTCAGTATTTAATGGGAGTGGGTTAATATAAGTGCAATACCGTTCAACGGTATTTATTTTTCAAAATTTACCCGCGTGACTTAATGTGAGCTGATGACTTCCCCCACCCTGCTCTAAACTCATCCCTTTCATGAGATTTGGCTTTTTTAAACCAAAAATTTTTTTTGACTAAAGTTCAAATCAAATTCTCTCTCCAGATTTGTGTTTCCTCCTCACACTGCTCAGCCCACAATCTAGATCCTCCCTCCCTCACACCCCAGAATGTTTGGTCAGGGCTGCAGTCTCAGAAGCCTGTTTCCGCCTCTTTCATTCCCTTCATGCTCCACATTACTGGGCAGGGCTGGCTTTGGTCCCAGTCTCCAGGGCAGAACATTAACCACTTCCTCACCTGGTTTACTGTGGGGTTTTATGACCTCGTGAGATCCAAAAGTTGGTAGCAGCCTGCAGCATATCTGCATAAAAGTCAGTACAGTAGAACCTCAGAGTTACGAACACTAGAGTTACAAACTGACCAGTCAACCACACACCTCATTTGGAACTGGAAGTACGCAATCAGGCAACGGCACAGAGACCAAAAAAAAAAAAAAAAAAAAGGAGGCAAATACAGCACAGTACTGTGTTAAACCTAAACTACTAAAAAAATAAAGGGAAAGTTAAAAAAAATATTTGACAAAGAAAGGAAACTGTTTCTGTGTTTGTCTTATTAAGATACCTAAAAGCAGTATTTTTCTTCTGCATAGTAACATTTCAAAGCTGTATTAAGTCAATATTCAGTTGTAAACTTTTGAAAGAACAACCATAATATTTTGTTCAGCGTTATGTACAGCCTCCATTCCCAAGGTGTCTGAAACTCTGAGGTTCTACCAGAGGTCCTGGAATAACAGATGCGGGGGATGCTGCCACACCCCCTGGCTTCCATTATATACAGGGTTTACCGTTTGGTTCAATGGCTCTCAGCACCCCCACTATACAATTTTTTCCAGCACCCTAGGGTTCTACTGTATTTAGAAAGAGAAGGCAACACATAAGGAAGCTTTTATCCTTTTCAAAGTTAAGTATAAAAAAAATTAAAACATGGCTCTGGACAGAAAAAAGTAGCTTCAAGAAAACCTCAATAACTACTTGCAGTATCCAATGCGCAGTATTATGAGGGCTTATATCCTCTGTAGACTTCAGCCACTGTAGAGTGACAATTACACACGCTTGTGCAGATATGGCATTCCATCCAGTAGAGACCCATGACATACAACATAGGGGAGGGTCACAGGAGACACACACACACACACACACACATCATTATATAGGTAACAATAAAAGTAACAGCAATCTTTATGTAGACTCTAGAGCAGGGATCAGCAACCTTTGGAACGCGGCCCGCCAGGCCGGTTTCTTTACCTGCCGCATCCGCAGGTTCGGCCGATCGCAGCTCCCACTGGCCATGGTTTGTCATCCCAGGCCAACAGGGGCTGTGGGAAGTGGCGCAGGCCGAGGGATGTGCTGGCCGCTGCTTCCCACAGCCCCCATTGGCCTGGAGCAGTGAACCGCGGCCAGTGGGAGCCGCGATCGGCTGAACCTGTGGACACTGCAGGTAAATAAACCAGCCCAGCCCACCAGGGTGCTTACCCTGGCGGGCCACGGGCCAAAGGTTGCTGATCCCTGCTCTAGAGCTTTGCTATTTTCCCCAAGCCAGGTCAACTTTAAACACAGTCAGAAACCTTGAGTTGAATGAGCCAGTTGTTACAACTTTAGGATGGATCTAAAATTGGTAAATGATGAGATTATTCTTTATTTGTGTTGTAATAGTGGCTATAGGTCCTGATCCAGAATGGGTGCAAGGCTATCTATATGGATATATCGATGAGAAGCTACGCGATCTAAAGAGGTAGATTATAAAATGAGACACAATGTGTAGATACTACAAGCTGATGGGGCAAACTACAAGGTAACAGTGAGATGACAAATGCTAAATTCTGCTGGGCTGCTGTGCCCTCTACCATACACTTCAAAAATGAATTAAATACCAGAACTGAGGTTACTATGTTTAATCAAGCAGTCATCCAACAACCGATGATGACATGAAGAGACTGCTAAACTGTGGTTTCCCCCAAGACAGGGGCGGGCAAACTTTTTGGCCTGAGGGCCGCATCAGGTTTCAGAAATTTGTATGGAGGGCCGGTTAGGGGAGGCTGTGCCTCCCCAAACATCCAGGCATGGCCCAGCCGCCGCCCCCTATCTGACCCCCCTGCTTCTCGCCCCCTGACAGCCCCCCGGGACCCCTGCCCCATCCACCCACCCTGCTGTCTGTCCCCTGACTGCCCCCAGACTTTCCGCCTCTAATTGCCCATCCAACCCCCCCTCTCCTTCCTGACTGCCCCCCGACCCCTGCCCCATTCAACCACCCCTTCTCCCTGTCCCCAGACTGCCCCTGGAACCTCCACCCCCATTCAACCCCCCTGTTCCCCACCCTCTGACCACCCCCACCCCTATCCACACCCCTGGCCCCTGACCATCTCCCCTGTCCTCTATCCAACCCCCTCCAATATTCCCTGCCCCCTTATCACTCTGCCTGGAGCACCGGTGGCTGGCGGCGTGGCTGCACTAGGACAGGCAGCCGTACCGCCCGGCTGGAGCCAGCCACGCACCACGCAGCACAGAGCACTAGGTCAGGCCGGGCACTGCAGCTGCGCTACCCCAGGAGCTCGCAGGCCCGCTACCCAGAGCATTGCACCCGCAGCACAGTGAGCTGAGGCTGCGGGGGACAGGGAACAGCGGGGGAGGGTACGGGGGCTAGCATCCTGGGCCAGGAGCTCAGGGGCAGGCAGAAAGGTCCCGCGGACCAGATGTGGCTTGCGGGCTGTAGTTTGCCCACCTCTACCCCAAGAACTCACTTTCCAGCTGCTAAATCACGTTTAAAACCACTGAAAATACACAAATGCTTTCCTCATACTACTTTTTCTTTTAAGCAATTGCTGTACTTGTCACAGGGATGTTATGTAGCACAATGTGAAAGGAAAAGATCAGCAGATTCATGGAGAAGAGGGCAGACAAGTCAATCTTCTATTAAGATGTAGCCCACACTACGAAACATTTTGAAAACACTTGCGATAATGTATTCGAATTCATCTGAAATAAACTTGATACAAATTTCAAAAATCCCTTCGACTCAGAACAAAAACATTTTAAATAGGGGGATATTTTTAAATTTTAAAAGTTTTGCCTGGTTCGGGAGGAGGAAAATCAAAGTGACATTCTGCTTCCTGATAAGAAAAGGCAGCTCCCAATATGAATTGGAAGTTGTGGAATTAGGAGGTTCTCCACTGCCTGTCCTGCTTCCCCTTACTTTTGCTTTTGGAAATTGGAGACATCTAATACCAGTGGGCAAGGTAGAGAACGTAATCCTCATATTGCCTCCACAAATACATAAGCATCCAGGCTTTCCAATGTCAGCACTTTTTGTACAGAAAGCACAGGGTTTTGTCAGGAGAGCTGTGGTGTTTGCTTTGCTCTGATTTCTAATGAATGGCATTATTATCTCCCTTGTCCCCTTTCTCAAGGGCCAATGTAGCTAAGGCTGCAAATGTCCTGTTATTTTCATACCAGGTTTTCTATTTTATATGATGTCAATTTAACATTTTCCTCATCCAAAGGGAAATAAGATAGAAGCATAGTACATAAAACAGTCATAACCAAAAGAGTTTGATTGTGTTATTGGAAACTGTGATTATGTATCACCGCCATACATATTTTATATTTTACACACACACACACACACACACACACACACACAGAGTGAGAGTGAGAGAGAGAGAGAGAGAGAGAAAACTACATTAAAAGAACATTATTAAGGGTGCTAAATCAAGAATTACAGTCGCCTGTGCAACCTTAATTTGGCTTCCTGGTGCGTATGTATTATGATACAGTCTTTAATTACATGAGGACTTTTGCCTCACTCAGTGCACAGAATGGACAGTACTCCCTGACTGAGCTGCTATTCGATATTTTATTTTATCCTCATTGTTCTATGTGTGGTCCCATGCCTTATTTACTGCACACTATTCAAACCCTGTTCTGAAGACAGAATTATTAATTTCCTCTTGGGCTTTTCTATGGTGCTCATCACTAGAGTATCTGAACACTTCACAGATATTCATGAATTTATTTTCACAACATGCCTGTGTGATGAGAGCTATTATCCCCATTTTACAGATGGGGAACTGAGGCATAAAGAGATTAAGGTTAGAAGTATCCACTAATTTTGGGACACCTGAGACCTGATTTTTCAGAGTACTTGGCATTACGTATACCGTCAAAGCACAATTCCCATTGACTTCAATTGCAGCTGTGAGCACTCAGCACTTCTGCAGATCAGACTCCAATATCTCAAGTTGGGCATCCAGAAAATGAGGAACAACCAATGAAAAGTTTGGTTGAGTGACTTCCACCACCACCACCACCACCACCCCATACACACACCCAAATCAAGAGATTAGGTTTAAAAACATGAGATATATTAAAAATATTAAATTAAGAGTTCTTTCTATTTGCTTTCTGATTTCTGAGTCTTTAGGGTTCATTTTTCTCCACAACCATGAGGACTACACACTTACATTTTTAATGAACATCGGAGATTCACATGACTGCAGGATCTGGGACTTTAAGAAAAGCAACATATTTTGTGAGATCCATGATTCACCATGATGGGCCAGTGAGCAGGACTGCTACATGTCCAGTTACCGCCTGGAGCTATTATTCTAGCAGCTGCAATCCCTCTGGTTCACTTACATGGGCTTTAGGGGCCAAGAAATCTGTGGACACATGAACCCAGTAGGTCCTCCCCTGCCTTGTGCCTGGCCTATTCTAATCATGGCCTGTGTGCTAGCACTATACAGGGATGGGGCAGAAACCCTTTGTACTGCATATAGGGGATGCAAATGTACCCCTGCTCTGCTCAGCCATGTCACCTCTGGTGCATAAAGACAGCAACATGGGTAGAGTTCATCCCTAAGAGTTTAGAATTAAGCCCACAACATGGACCTTCTGTAAGACCAGTATAATGCAAGAGAACTTTAGTTAGTATCCATTTCGATTTTAACAGCTATAGCATTTTACAATGACCTGGCTGGTTTCCAGAGAACACATCCTGGGAGACCATCCAAACAGGAATGGTAAATAGAGCAGTGAATTGACATTTCCATGTCAGTGGGAGGAGGACAAGCGAAATTTCAAGTTGGCAGAGTTGCTAGGGTGATAAAAGAACATTTAATAATAACCAACTATAAAACCCAAATTAGGGATTTGAAAGCCAAATTGGAGTCAAATTGACAAATACCTAGATAGCAGTGTAAGTGTAAATCATTGTGGAATCATAGAAATATAGGGCTGGAGGGGACCTAGAGAAGTCATCTAGTGCAGCCCCCTGCTCTGAGGGAGAACCAAGTATAACCATCCCTGCCAACTGTTTGTCTAGCCTTAAAAACCTCCAATGATGGGGATTAACTATCCTGATAGTTAGAAAGTTTTCCCTAATTTCTAACATAAATTTCCCTGGCTGTAGATTAAGGCCATTACTTCTAGTCATACCCTCACTGGCCATGGATAACAATTGATAACTGTCCTTTTTAGAATAGCCCTTAACAAATCTGAAGACTGTTATCAAATCCCCCCCCCCAGTCTCCTTTTCTCAAGACTAAACATGCCCAGTTTTTTTAACTTTTCCTCACACGTCAGATTTCGGAAACTTTTTATCATCTTTGTTGCTCTCCAATTTGTCCACATCTTTCCTAAGAATGTGTAGTGTCCAGAACTGGACACAGTACTCAGCTGAGACATCACCAGTACTGACTAGAGCAGGGCAATCACCTCCCAGGCCTTACATACCACACTCCTATTAATACACCCCAGAATTATATTAGCCTTTTTCGCAACTGTATCATATTGTTGAATCATATTCAATTTTTGATCCACTATAAACCCAGGATTCTTTCCAGAAGCACTTTCACCTAGCCAGTTATTCCCCATTTTATAGTTGTGCATTTGATTTTTCCTTCCTACGTGTAGTACTCTGCACTTGTCTTTATTGAATTTCATCTTGCTAATTTCAGATAGATTCTCCAATTTGTTAAGATTATTTTGAATTCTAATCCTCTCCTTCAAAGTGCTAGCAACCCCTTCCAGCCTGGTGTCAACCTATATAAATTTTATTTTATCCATCACTCTCTAGGGGACAGAGAGTTTACCCAATTTATGTATCCTGTTTATAAAATCCTGCCCCAAAAGAGCAAAGTTAGGAATTCTGAATACACAGTCCTGTATGCAGTTGCACATGGTCACACCACACAGCAGCTTTAAAGTTAGCAGTATATGGTATGAGGAGCTGCACCTTGTAAGGACATAAAAGCAGTACTCTGGGATCTGCACTAGCTTGTATGTGGAATGCAATGTGTTAATTTTCACCTATAAAGTCAGAGGGGCCAGATTTTTTAGGGGCTTAGCAACAACCATTGGGGATTGATTTTCAAAATATCTCCGTACCCAAAACACTGAGCTCTTGGAAGATCTGGCCACTTATTTTGCTCCCTAAATGGAAGATGAGCTCTTTCGAAAACCTGAGCTTGATTGTGCTTCATGGGCTCTTAAAAATATGACTCTGTGTGTTTTGGAACCTGGTTATGAGAGAGATTGCCTCTCCACCCATTCCATGTGCCAGTGGTGTGATCAGTAGGGGGCATTCACTCTGAGCTTGCTCAGTATGAAGCAGCAGCAGCAGCTGCAGGCGTCCTCAACATTGGAACTCGCTCCATCCTTGGCTTGCCAAATCACAGGTTTGTTAGCATATCTAGGGAAGATTATCTTTTTTCTCAGTCTGTTGAGAAGTGAGAGGGCTGAAAATTGTCCTGTGGGTTTTGTGTGTGTTTAATTTACAGGACAGGCATCCAGTGCACAGGATGTTTTATGTTTGTATAGGTACTTTATTTTGTCTTCATTTGAATTTTTAAAAAGCCACAGAATCCTCAAACCTCTCCTGCTGATGATAGCTCATCTCAATTGGTTGGCCTCTTACAGTTGATCTGGCTACTCCCACCTTTTCAAGTTCTCTGTATGTATAAATATCTTCATCGGATGCATAGAATGGAACACACAGAAGTAGGCTGTAGCCCACGAAAGCTTATGCTCAAATAAATTCATTAGTCTCTAAGGTGCCACAAGTACTCCTGTTCTTTTTGCAATCAGCTGTTTCACCTAAACTGGTGCCCTGCTCATTGACCTTCAGCCCCAGAGTTTTCCTTCTGGTTCAGTCACTATGATATCCTGTTTCTTCCTTTTACTTTCAGTTACTTATTAGTTTCCTTTGCTGTTAGGAATTTTCCATGAAGTCTGTATAGGAAATAAAGTGCTAACCATCATCTTGAAACTCGGTGCTCCCTCTCCTTTGCTGAGAACTGCTGCATGCTGGCTGGAAGACAGTGGGGGAACAGAAAGAGTAGAGAGGAGGAGAGGCAGCCTGACACAGTGGCCCTGCGCTGACAGTAAGAGACATTGCAAGGGAAGCCTTGCTGTATAAATATCAAGTAGGGAGGTATAATTATCTCTGTATACAGTAGTACTGAGACCATTACTTGAATACTGTGTCCACTTCAAAAAGGCTATTGACAAATTGGAGAGGGTTCAGAAAACAGCTACAAGAATGAAGCAAGGTCTGGAAAAGTTTCCTTACAATGAGACATTAAAGAACCTCCAACCACTTAATTTATCCAAAAGATGGTTAAGAGGTGAGTTCATCATGATCTACAAAACACCTACACATGGGGTAAGGATTTCTGAATCTTTGATCTAGCAGACAAAGGCATAAACAAGCTTAGAAGTAGGCGCTAGACAAATTCAGACTGCAAGTAAGGTGCATATTTTTTTAACAGTGATGTAATTTACCACTGGAACAACTCATCTGAAGACATGGCAGATTCTCCATCATGTGAAGTCTTTAAATCAGTGGCTCTCAAACTTTTTTACTAGTGACCCCTTTCACATAGCAAGCCTCTGAGTGCGACACCCCCCCTTTATAAATTAAAAACACGTTTTTATATATTTAACACCAATAGAAATGGCAAAGCAGGGATTGGGGTGGAGGTTAACAGCTCGCAACCCCCCCATGTAATAACCTCGTGACCCCCGAGGGGTCCCAACCCCCAGTTTGAGAACCCCTGCTTTAAATCATGACTGGATGTCTTTCTAAACGATATGGTATAGCTCAGATTGATGTTATGGGCTTACTGCAGGAATCATTTGGTGAAAATTCTATGGCCTGTGTTATCCAGACTAGATGATCATAAAGGTCCCTGTTGGCCTGAAAAACCTCTGAATCCATGACTCCTGTAGTCCTAGCAAGATAAGTGAGAATCCAATGGGAATGAGGAGATAGGGGCAGAACTGCAGATTTGAGGGTCACATGAGGTGTTTGACACTTGGCAATTCTATGTTTCCTTCCTACTGGGGTGAGTAAAAAAAGCCGTCCGAATGGCAGAAGTGGAGATGAAGAACAGCACCCTGATTCATTTATGCCAAAAAGCCATCCCAGGTCACAAATTTGCTAACTATAGCAAGCTTTCAATATCACTTTATACCTTCTCCTTCCCTCATTATAACCCAGCTTCCACTGAGAGAGCAATACATTGTAGTAATAGGAATTTGGTGTTTGATTACTTTTCTTCTACTGTTGGGGGAACTAGTGGGCTAAAGAACTAATGCTTTTGTATTTGTCCAAAATACATTTTTATCTATTCAAATAGATTATTAGGATATTTGAATAGTACAAAGCATTAAAATGGAGAAAACAAGAAAATTCGACAAACTGATAAAGACCCAATTACTTTATTACTTTGCATTCACAAAAAAACACCACCAATTTTAATTCCACATTTTAAAAAAGATAAAATTCCAATAAATTTTCATATGTTTCATATTTTTAGACAAAGACTGATGAAAAGTCCCCAGAGACACAAGCATCAGCTCTTTGCTTAGAACTCCTTTCTACAATTTAGAAAACTAAATTTACCTTTTCCAGCATTTATTTGCTTATTAATAGCCTTCAGGAAATAATAGTTAGCTTCATTTTTATAGGACAGCTTCTTTCTTGCTTGCTTATTTTATTTAATGTCTGTGGGAAGGATAATTTGGGGCAAGGAGAAAATTGGGTCTTCTTATTATTTTATTATACTTATTATTTCTATTACAGTTGTGCTTAGAGGCCCTAATAGAGAATCAGGCCTCCATTGTGCTAGGCACTATACACAAATATAATAAGGAGTCCATGCTCCAAAGAGCTGCTCCTCATATAATAAAACAACTGGTGGACTAAATAAATTTATGAGTTTGGGGGGAGAAAAAGTAAAGAGTGGATCCTGATCAGTTTAACAAGACTTACAGTGTGATTTAAGGATATTTACTCTGTATATTTTGACATATGATGTTGACAATTTGTGTTTTAACAGTTATAAAGTTTTAACTTTTTGAATCTCAACGTCTATTGTCATTAAATAAGTGTCTGAGTCACCCGACAGTCTCCCATTATGAAAATTTAGATTAAAAAAAAAAAACTCTTAAAACCCATTTTTCACAAATGTGAACATTTAAAAATTGATACACATTTTAAAAATGCTTAAATAAACATTGATATTACACACCAAAATTATAAAAAAAATCAAAATGAAATTCTGCCAGGCCTAATTATTTCCTAAGCTTTTTTCAGTAGAATGGTTTCTTAGGCCTGGTCTACATTTGGGGGGAAAGTGAGGGGTCTATCCAAGATACGCAACTTCAGCTACGAGAATAGCGTAGCTGAAGTCGACATATCTTAGATTGACTTAGAATCACTTACTTCGCGTCCTCATGGCATGGGATCGACGGCCGACACTCCCCCGTTGACTCCGCTTCCATCTCTCGCCATGGTGGAGTTCTGGAGTTGACGGTAGAGCGATCGGTGATCGATTTATCGCGTCTAGACACGATAAATCGATCCCTGATAGATCAATCACTACCCGCCAATCCGGCGGGTAGTGTAAACGTACCCTTAGATTTTTCTGTTTTTCATGCCTCTACTCCAAGAGCCAGATTTTCAGAAGCATATGGAGGTGCAAATCCTGCAAGCAGGAGATGCATGCACACTCAATTTTTGAAGGGTGACATGCAGAGCAGGTTTGAATGGAAAGATGGACATATACAAACAAGCAGGGCAGATAGCATGGTCTCAAGAATCCGCAAAGACTACTTCTTTCAGAACCAAACGAGCTACACTGAGCCAAGATGGCAGGCATGGCTTGGGAAGGCCCACGTGGGGAAGGGCTCTGAGCAATCTTCCAATGGATGCTGGGTGAAGCTGCTCAGGTCCAAATTAGGCAGAAACAGAGGGGACAGGCCCCTCAATTTTAACTTTTAAAAGGTTTAATATTTTACTCTTTTAGTTGTTGGGTGCTCATGTCTGCATTACATGCTCGGGCCCAAGATAGAGCTGGAATGGGAACTGCAGCCTCAGGCCAGACACATAATAGGATTTAATGTTTTTCTTCCCTTCTTTGCGCCTTTGTCTGGGATCCAGAGATTGACTGATGCTTGGCCAGGCGTCTCTCTCCAGTTCAGCTATTTCCCTCCATCTCTCTTAGGCTACACATGGCAGCAGTTCCCCAGGGGCCTTCTTAGTCTTTGGTGGGAACAAGACTGTAAGGAACGAGCCCCACGGTACCACAGAAGAGTATCTTGGGGTGAAATCCTGGCGCCAATAAAGGTCAGTTGGAGTTTTGTCAATGACTTTAATAAAGCCATAATTTCACCCTCTGAGGTAAAAGAGTGGCTCATCAAAGTGCACTTATCTCTTTGGATTTTTACTTCAAATGCAGCTATTCTTCTGCTCTACCGTGTATGTCTGTTTATTCTCCCATCAGCAACATAGTAAGAAATGCAGGTAAGTGATCCAAGTAATTTAAAATGAATCTAAGCTGTGACTTCAGTGTAATCTCTGTATGTCTGGATGGTATTTTTTGATTTAGTGTTTCCCTGAAATAATATTAATGTATGTGGAGGAAGGGAGTGAGATTCCACAGATGATTAGAGATGAAGAAAATCAAAACTCTGGATATGAACTCTGGGGAAGTCTGGATTCAGAATCAGTTTCAAACTGTGCAGCTCTGTCCCACCTTTATAGATAGATACCTCAACTTCTAATTAAACTATGATTTCGGGTCCAAATCCTGAAGTAATGAAGTAAAATTCCCATTGAAATCAATTAAAAGTTTTGTCAGATCTTGGCAAAAATATTGATCCCTTTTTGGGATTAGCATGGTAGAATTGCTCAACTATTGATAATTCAAAATTGCATTGATGATCTATCACAGCATTAATATAAAACTATTTAGGTCACATGATTCTGTGTGAGCCAACTAGATTCCATTTGGAAATATAGGTAGTTTGTGAAGAAAGAGGGGCAGCAACAGAGCTGAGGGGGCTCTGGTGAGGCTCTACCTACCACTCACCTTAAGATCGCTGAATCACTAAATTGGATTAAGTTATGCCACCTCCCCCAGCAGGACCAAGTAAGCAGCTCCCTTGGGACTGGAGGCAGACCCACAAAGAAACCCTGCTACTCACCAATCCAAACAGTCAGTGTTACCAAGGACTGCTACCTGGGTCACTGTCACTGCCATGTAAGGAGGGAGTTAGATGGACTGTTGCCAAAGTTACTGGGGGTGCAAGTAGTTTCTGTTCTTCACGTGTGTATATATATATACAGGTCTGTCACATCTTACGCTGGGGTTACGTTCCGCAGTCAGCGGGTAAAGCGAAAATCGCGTATAGTCAAAATTACATTGAGTGTAATGGCAGGCGGAATCACCCGCACTACAGGTACAGTATTAAAATTGTTATTTTTCTCTTTTTTTTTGTTTTTGCTGACCACATAAAGCTGAAATCGCGCATGTTAAATGTGACAGACCTCTGTGTGTGTGTATATATATATAGAGAGAGAGAGAGAGAGCGAGAGAGAGAGAGAGAGAGAGAGAGAGAGCGCGCTGCTGTCTTTTCCCAAGGTCATGACTGTGTTCCCTTATCCCTAATAAAGACTTCCTTGTTTGTACACATTCTCAGAGTACTTGCAAGTAGGAAGCTCTAGGGCACTCGGGGGGGATACATTTAGTTTCCCAGTTTTCTGGGAGGGGTCGCGATACAGTTTAGTTATTTGTCGCAAGGGACCAGATATAGACTGAACGGGGCCTTTACACAGCTTGCTCTATTTACTTCTTGAATCTAGCACAAATAACGAAATTCCACAAAGAGGGGTATTTGTTAACACATAAAATGGCTCCTATTCAATCCACACATCATAATAATGACAGTCAGGGCCTCGTGTATAATGTGATAATGGTTCGGTAGACACCCAGTACAGATTATAGCTATCTATCATATTTGTTTGTTTAGATTTTACCATTTAAGCACAAATGACTTAAAATGATCTGTCCGTACAGTTATAGGGTATGTAACCCCATGTTCTTATCACAGTTACCCTATCTTTGTTCCTTCTTTACCTGTTTGTGAAAGCTATTCACTGTGTCTCATCTTATACTGTAATGTCATTAGGGCAGAGACAGTCTCTTGATATGATTTTTACAGCACCCAGTACAACAGGGCATCAGTATGCTACTATAAACAAAAAACAACATGCAGCTACTCAAACAGTCACAAGCATTTACCATTTTGCACATTGCTGCACAAATCTCTGTGTGTACCTTATAAATCCCACAAAATGGTCTCTCCCAGCCCCACCCCCTTATTGCCATTATTTATTATTTGTATTATCATAGTGCTTAGGAGCCCAGTCATGGGCTGAGACCCCATTGTGCTAGGTGCTGTACAAACACAGAACAAAGAAATGGTCTCTGCCCCAAAGAGCTTACAGTCTAAGTATAAGATCAACAGACAGATGGGAGAGAGCAAGGAAACAATGAGATAATATCGGTCAGCATGATAAGCAGTGGACTGTCAACCATTTTGGTTTCCTTTTTTGTGTTCTCCCACTGTGTGTTCCTCTGAAACTGTCAATTAGTGAGTTTCCTTAAAAACAGAGCCAACACCACTCAGACGGTCCTTCAGCTCCTTCTGCAGCTTCATGCACTTTCTACTCTGCTCATCCAACAAGCAAATGATCCAAAAATATTCCTGTCTACAGATCTAATCATGTCTTCAGGAAGGAAGCTTTTGGATGGACTTATGGAGTGCCATGCAGTAACTTCCTCTAGCAGATTTCTTTCCCCCATCTTCCTTGAAGACATTGTCTCTTCTGTCACTGCTTGCTTCCGTTGCCCCTAGTTAAGAGTTATCCATTGACAGCAGACCACTGTCATGGGGAAATGGACTCACACTGTGATGGGGTCTTTACAATTATTTCAATACAACAGAAGATCTTAAATGTTTTCATAATCAGCTAATGTTGCTGCATCATCCCCTACTGGTCAGATAATCCAGCACAGCTCTGCTACATAAATGGGGGATAGGGATGAGGAAGACGAAAGGGGACTTGTTGCATAAGTTGAGTCTAAAATACTACACAATACGAGTACTGAGCTCTTCTCAGAGTGAGTGGGTATGACTCGTGGCCCTTTTTTGTACCTTGTTAATTTTTTTGTGATCTTCAATTCATAAATACGCAGCTGTGTGCCTAACACTGTAGGCCTGGCTTGACATGTAATTGGATAAGGATGAGGCCTCATTTTTTGAGATGCAGGATTAGGCAGGTAAATAACCAGCAGACTGGAAACAGAATGTCTGTACCAGCTAAGATAAGGGGGAACATCCAAGGACCCATTTACAATGGACAAGATAACAATGGATAAAAGCCTGAAACGTAAGATGAGGCAAAGAGTAAGCCGTGCACAGACAGTGCGAGGGCAGAGCATTCTGTACAGGGATTGGTTCCCAAAACAAGTGATGCAGTGTATAGTAAATGCAGTGTGTAAATTTATATAAAGGAAGAGGTCTGCTGTGTAATTTTGGATGTGTGGTATACCCTACACCCATCCCCTATGGCTGAATCTGCTCAACTCAGCATAGCTTTGCAGTATGAAAGTGTGACGTTATTGACAAACTGTGACCATATAGATCATTGTTGCAACCACTGTTTTATATTTGCAGCAAATATTGTACAAAGGTTGCCGTGTGAGGTGTCTATGAAAAGGTTATGATTTGCTGGTTATAATTATGCTATCTGTATGTGTGTATCATTTTTGTAGCTAAAGTTATGAATATTGGCTATGAACTTGTATCCCAATGTGTTTGATTCTAAGTAGCATTAGTGAAGCATTTGATCAGCTCTTGAGAAAGGAATTTGCAGATTAAGTGCCCAATTAAGAAACACTTAACTGACAATGGACGTTGGGAAATGTTCAAGGTAGCATGTGAGCAATGGCTGCCACCTGCAAATTGAATCATGCATGGACCTGTGACTTGCCCAGGTGGCTACAAACTCCATCTTGTTCCTGTGATTTTTGCACAGGAGAACAAAGGGGTTTCCACCCACAGGAGAAAAAATATAAAAGCCCTGGAAACCCCTCCATTTTGTCTTCAGTCCTGCTTCTTACTTCTGGAGGAATCTTGCTACAAACTGAAGCTCTAAACAAAGGACTGAATGACACATCCAAGCTCTGGATGTACTCCAGAGACTTGATTTGAACCTGCAGTTTATTCCATCACAACTACAAGCCTCAACCAAGAACTTTGCCATTACTGTATGCAATTGGTTTCAGTTAACCAGTTTTAACTCTCACCTATATTTCTTTATTTTTATAAATAAACCTTTAGATTTTAGATTCTAAAGGATTGGCAACAGCGTGATTTATGGGTAAAATCTGACTTGTATATTGACCTGGGTCTCTGGAGAACCTTTTTTCTTTTACTGGGGTATTGTTTTTCATAACCATTCGTCCCCATAACGAGTGGCACTGGTGGTGATACTGGGAAACTGGAGTGTCTAAGGGAATTGTTTGTATAACTTATGGTTAGCCAGTGGGGTGAGACCAAAGTCCTGTTTGGCTGGTTTGGTGTGCCTTAATAGCAAAGGAAACCCAGCCTTGGGCTGTAACTGCCCTGCTCTAAGCAATTAGTCCTGAATTGATACTCTCAGTTGTGTCCCGCCAAGTGCCAACACAGGAGTTGAATTGAGTTCTTAGGGAACAGAGTGGAAGAGGTCTCGGGGACACCCCAACATAGCAGTGCCGTGACTCGGTTGCCATTCGTCTGGAGCAGGTAAAGTAAACTCAGTGACTCGCCCAGAGTAAGCCCAGGAATCACTCATCTGGAATAGGTAAAGTGTGCACCCTTTTGAGTGTGAGGGCAGCTACCTAATAGTAAGGGAAATGGCATTGGAAAGATTTAAGGGTTTAACTATGAGAAAGTTAGCACCATGATGGAGAAATGGGTTAAACCTCAGGGTGAACCCTATGGACTCCCTAGAGAAGTATTAGGGGGAGATTGGCAGTAGGTAAAGAAGGAACTCCAGAGAGATATTAGATTTTTTTAAAAAGATTGCTTTGCAAAGCAAGGCAAAAGTCTGTTAAATGCCATAAATAAATAAATTATTGGCAGAGCACAGCAAATATCTGTTAAATGCCACTGAAGTTTTAAAAAAACAGGACCCATGGCAGCCATGAAAAAAAATAGTATCTATTTTTATCTGAGGGCAAAGAAAGCCCAAATCATGGAAGCAGTTTCAGAAGAATTATTCCTTGTGGCGGAAATGTTACAAACAGAATGTGCCACCTTAAGGAATGAATGCAAAAAGCATAAAAAGAAAATCAAAGTTGTAGAAAAAAAACAATGAAACAAATTCCTGTAAGGTCGGAAAGAAAACAATGACTGTTACCTGTTCGCATAAATCCAAAGTAAAAAGCAGCCATCCTTTAAGGACTGTATTTAGTGAGTACAGCTTTTCAGGCAAAGTATATACATTGAAAAATAAGTGCAAAACCCATAAAAAAAAAAAATCAGTATAAAGCCACCAAAAAAAAAAAAAAAAAAAGTGGGCTAAAAATGTGTTATTCTGAAAAATAAAATAAAGCTACAGTTCCCAAAGTCAGTAGCTAGTAAGGTCTTTAAAAGTGTCTTATTCAACAATGAAACACTAACTTAGGTAATCTTAAAGAGGTGCATCCAGTTAAAAAAAAAAACTTGCACAAATTAACACTGCAAAGCTCAGAAGGGACTAAATAGTCACGGGTATTAAAAGTAATAAAGCATTAAAAGAGTGTTTAACAAAAGAACACTTGGTTTAATAATAAAACCCAGTTATGGCAGTATAACTTGGTGCCATTATCCCTGGGGAAACTGGAGTTGAACTGAGTTCTTGGGGCACCAAGTGGAAGAGGTCTTGGGGGAACCCCAACAAACACCATCAGTAATTAATTCACTAAGGAGAGAGAGAGAGAGAGAGAGAGAGGAGCACAATGGAGTCCCATTTCTTGGTTGGTCCCTAGACCTGTAATAAACATGATTAAAATATGTGCCGTGGGATTATCAGAAGCTATCCTCTGTTTTTGTGTCACCAAATCGCAAGTGCAAATAATGGCTGATGTAATTTTGTACACCCAATTTAGGTAACTTGGACATTTAAGTATTAATTTGGGTCCACGAATCAGGCATTTAGATGTCCAGGTAATCTAAACTGTCCCTATAATCATTTGCACCTGCAATCTGTGGGTGTGAAGATAAAAGTCTTTGAATACATCCTGGCTGAAAAATTGGCCCTATATGCTAAGCTATTTACATTTACTCATGCTGTGTATCTCTGTGTTTTTCCTGGGCCTATTTGGTCTGTTTTGACCTTGGAAGTAGAAAGAAACCGTGACATTTAAGAAAATTCAATGTAACAGGGATCTGCTGTACAGTGTATCCAGCAAGCATCCTCTGAGAAATCCTACCTTTTATGCTACTAAAAGGCTACTGCTTAAAAAAATGGTACAAATCAAGAAGATTTACAAATAATTTATGCAGAAACACTGGCAGAGTTTTCTGTGTAAATTATGCATATTTTTTATTCATTAAATCACTTTTTTCCCTCCTATACATATTACCCAAGTTGTCATCTCTTATTCACATACTACAGGATGCACAATTCAAATAAAGAAGGTAAACTTATACAGTGTATGTAAGAGAGAGTGGTATTTACATTTGCTGTCTGAATATTTATTAACAGACAACACATTTCAGATGCATTTTTACAGAGTAGTTTGTTTTGACAAGCTTATTGCTAGAATGTTTATTTGTTCTCCTCTTGCTGAACATCGTGAAGGTAGCACGCTAACTGAATGTACAGTAGGTATCTCAGAAAGAACCAACAAAGACCCCACTTCACTGGGTGCGCTATCCTGGTTTTGATAACTGAGACATGAGGGGAAACTGCAGCACTTACAGATGAAAGAAAAGGGACACAGAGAGGACCCCTCTCATCATCTCTTTTTCTTCTTTATCTCCTTACTTTTTACTCTTTCTTCTCTCCCCTTCTTATATGCTTGTAACCTTATCTTCTAAGTTTGGAGAGTTCCCCTCCAATCTCAAGTCTGAGGGGAAAGGTACCCTTTTTGAAGGGGAAAGGATGGCAAGGAGAAAGGAGTCAAACGGTGAAAGAAGAGAATCTCCATCTCATGCCTTCATTTTCTCTAGCATCTCATTCCTTCTTAGAAGGATGAAGGAAAGAAAAAGAGTAGCCCAGTGATTAGGGGCACTAACCTTAGACTTGTGAGATCTGTGTTCAAGTCCTTTCTTTGCCATGGATTTCCTATGTAACCTTGGGCAATTCACTTAGTCTCTCTGGAATTATTTTAGGGAAGTTCCATAGCCAGTGCTATACAGGAGGTCAGACTAGATGATCACAGTGGTCCCTTCTGGCCTTGGAATCAATGACTCTGTACCTCAGTTCCCCACCTGTATAATGGAGATGTGGAAGCAGAGAAAGAACTGACAGGAAGGAGATGCAATGCATGACAGTTCGTTAGCAAGAGTCAGGCTAACTGTAACCCTAATAATGCGAGATTTGTAGAAGCGAGGATTGTGTGAGGCGAGTGGGAAAGAACTGTGTGAGAAGTTGTTGCGACCTTGTGTAGATAATGTGTAGAAAATATTGTATGTAGACTAGAGTCAAAACAAGTGAGAAAAATAAGATATCAAGATGGCCTATGTATAAACAAAATGCAGCTGTTGCTTATTATTGTCTGTAATGAAAGGTATAAAGGTTTGCTGTAATTGTTTACCTGTAGAGACCTGTTTAGCACTTTCCCTCTATGCAATTGTTAGAGAAAATAAAGTATCTGACTTGCTGTACCCAAACAAAAAGTGAGAACTCTGTTATTCTCTGACAGAGATAATAGCACTTCCCTGCCTGACAGGGAGTGAGTGTGAGGTGTTTGGATGCTAGAGTAATGGGGCCCATATAAATACCTCAGCCAGATGGATAAACTACATCTAGATAGGAAGGATGGTCTTGTGGTCAATGCACTATATTGGGATTCAGGAGATCTAGGTTTGAGATCTGGCTTTGCCAGACACTGCCTATGTGACCATGGTCTAAATTTTCAGTTCCTCATCTGTAAAAAGGGGATAACAATACTCACCTCCCTCTGAGAGATATCTGAAGATAAACAGGAGGGGAGGGATAGCTCAGTGGTCTGATCATTGACCTGCTAAACCCAGGGTTGTGAATTCAATCCTTGAGGGGGCCACTTAGGCATCTGAGGCAAAAATCAGTACTTGGTCCTGCTAGTGAAGGCAGTGGGCTGGACTCGATGACCTTTCAGGCTCCCTTCCAGTTCTATGAGATAGGATATCTCCATATATTATTATATTAAACTCATTAGTGTTGATGAGAACAGCTGATCAAAAACTCAGACAGAAAGTGGCTTTTTGTCACAATGGAAAAATGTCTATAGAAAATGTCCATTTTCAACTAAATTTTTCAGGCTTTCCTAGAAAAAATGAAAATAGAATATTTTTCTGTTTTCAGCCAAAACGTTGTGTTTTTCAGCACAGAAATTTAAAACATTTACAGTTTGGGGATTTTCATCATAGATTTCCAGGGTGCCTTACAAACATGTAAGGTCTTTGCCCCAAGTCATTTACCATCTAAGTTAGGGTATAAAAAAGGACGAGTGACAGGACAGTAAAAAAGGACAGGTTGCAGGAGAGTTGGAACAAGAGAAGGGCAAAAGTTTTCACAGTAAATAATTGTAGGTTTTCTGCTGTGTAATATACATATTGTGTTAATACCATTTTTAAAAGATAAATGTTTGCTAGGTTTGATTTCCTGCTCAGAATCCAAAAGCCAAGACATGGTCTCATATAAATCCAGGGCCAACCCTCAGCAAGTATAAATACACTGAAGTCAACAGAGCAACACCGATTTACACCAACTAAGGATCTAGCTCATTGGCTACCTTTGTCCCAGATCATCTCTAATCGCTAAGCTTCCCTATGATGCTGTTTACTCAGACTCTTCCAAGCCTCGGTGGCAAATCAGTTTCAGTTGATTGCCAAGAGAAAATAGATTTAAAACAGAGAGTGCTCATTGCCCAGCTCTCCAACAGAAACCGTGTGGGTACTCAGAAACTCTGATCATCAGGTCACAAATGTTTAAGACAATCATTGTTATAAAGAGCTGTTAAAGAGGCCTTTTCATGTTTGTCTCAACTGTAGCCTTCCCCCAAATTTCCCATGCTAATTTTCTAAAGAAATAAGCAAGACATTACCTATAAGTGCAATAAACCCCTAGTGCACAGCCTTCTGTTACAGACATACTTTGAGAATTTTGAAAATAGCATTTCATTGGATGAGTAGTTTGGACAGGAGCGCCGCCAGGTTTTCCGCCGCCCTATGGCGGCAGAAGGTCCCGCCCCGAAATGCCGCCCCCACACACACACACACACAGAAGCGGCGGAAGGTCCCACTGCTGAAATACCGCTGCGGTCGCCGCCCTCCAAATCGCAGCGCCCTAGGCGACCGTCTAGGTTGCCTAATGGGTTGCGCCGCCCTGAGTGTGGAGCACTGTATATGTACAGATAGGCCCATAGTATTCAGCTGCCTGGAACAAAGGCAAAACATAGATCTGAATTATTTAATCTTTCTATCAGCAAACAGAGAAATGCTGTATCATCAGATATACAGAGTCCTCTTCTGCCCTTGATTTCATGCTCATCCTACTCTTTCTTAAAAACAATCGCACTTCTGGTTCTTGTAACCATCACTGAAGCTACAGAGAATTCTTCTGGTTTTAATTCAGCACAGAGTCACTGATGTTTGTTTGTTAAACTCATTATCTGTCAGGAAAAGCCAACCAACAAAGGTGGTGCCATGCTACTGAGTCAATGGGGAATTTCACTTTTCTTCAGAATCAGGAGCCACGGCGACAAATGTAACCTTAAAATAAGATTGAGAATGCAGCTCCGAATTACTGCTCCTTATTTCATTCTCTCCACAGTTTTTAAAGAACATTTGTTTGAGTTTGCCAGCCACAGGCCAAAGCTTGAAAAGCAGTGACACTAGCAGTCAGACATTTGCTAAAGATGATTGAGACCCTCAACTGGTCATTCCCCTATGCCCCGCCTCCAAAAAAAACATCTGAAGTGCTTTATATTTAGAAAGATTATATCAACAAAGAACCAACATTAAACATATAGGTATGTACATTTATTATCATTCTCACAGGACCCAGACTTCTCTCCTTATAGGACTAGTCCCAGTAAAATGATGAATGCACCTGTAATTGAAGTCAATGGGTCTACTCACATGAGTAAGAACTACAGCACAGACATAATTTTTAAGCTCCTTGGGGCAAGGGCAATCTTTTATTTTTTATTTTATTTTTTATTTTTTTGCCCTGGTCCGTGACTAGGGCTCCTAGGCCCTACTGCAATACAAATAATAATGTTTACACATACTTTGTATGGAATGCTGGCTCTGCGAAAGTGAATGGGATTTTTGTCACTGAATTCAGTAAAGACAGGATTTCACCTATCATATATAGTCATGCTTCTGCTGACCAGCAGCAGATACCAGGGCTTTGCACGTCACTTTCCCATTGGAAGAGGAAGTAATAATGTGGTATCAGGGTATTTTCTTAATGTAATCTGTTTATTTATGCTATAAGCATCAGTACTTGAAAGGAGGTGGTCACAAGTGGGGCACACACAATCCCATTATCCAGTTCCCAAGAAGCAACTCTATTCCAAGAATTGGCTCCAGTTCAAGATATTAAGCCTGACAGCAAACTCTCCTGCTAATTCCAACTGCTTCCACCTAGAGCCTTCATCACAAACCTAACAATAACCGAGCACACTTCCAAGACTATACACTGCTCTCATGCTAAGAAAAAAGAACTTGTAAGATTATACGCAGCAGCACCACTTGGTTATGCCTGTCATGACATATCACATACAGGCTTGGTTCACCTAAGCATCCATTTGGTTGGCAGTCATGGAAAACACTCAGGAAGTAAACTAACAGGCTTTCTATCTGGTCAGACTATATGGACTACAGCTGATGAACTGGGGTAATATTTGTTTAGGTGAAATTTTACTGTATATTCAAGGGTTTTTTTTTTTAAATACTTAAAAGTACTTTGGCTTTTCAAGTCATCTCTGAGGATGACCACGGTTAAAGTGTTCATTAAATCACTGGTTCGTAATCTTATTTCTCCCACTCAGGACCCCAAGATCAGCTCCAACTCACCCAAAATGATTGTGGAACTGGGGTCACCATTAGAAACTATGGGTGAATTTTGGGCGCTGGGTGAGATGGGATAGGGCTACTGTTGTAGAGATGGTGGTTATCAACTACTGAGAGAGCAGGGTCAGGGTTCTGGGACTGGTAGGTCATGGGTTGGATTGCTGTGAGGATTATGGGTTTGAGTGTAAGGCTGGGGTGGAGGGGAGTGGGATGGGCTACCGATGCTAGTGGTGGTCAGAGATAGTGGTCTTAAATGTTTGGAGAATTCCAGCTCTCTTTGGTAGGAAACAGAAAGTTAAGTGGTTTAACCTACCTTGTAGTTTATACTAAATTTTCAGGGAAATGCTATAATTGAAGCCATAACGCACCCATATAACAGTCCCCAATTGACAGACTAATGAATACAATATTATTAAATCATAAGATGCAAATGCACAGTGCTGAAAAAACACTATTAAGAAGTATTTTTCTCAGTTATTTTAAGGAATGTTTCAGAGTTTGAAAAAATCATTTCTGAGAAGAAAGAGGTACACTGAATTCAGAACCTGGAATGTCTGGTTCCTTATAGAAAGAAGAAGGTTTTTTTTAATCATGCTTAGTTTTGGGGGATCGATAATTAGAGTTATTGAGTGGCATCCTACATTTCCCCTTTTTAACTCTTAAAGCATATAATTTCTCTTCTTTAAATTGCCTTTGTGTGGAGCATTTCTCGGATTGTATAAGCAAAAATCTGAAAGGTTTCTTAGAACCCACACAGAACGGTTTCTTCGGAGCATGGTTTGAGACCCATCACAACATAAAATTACCCATTCTGGATTAATTTCGGACTGATATTATTGTCTCTCTAATACAATTGCAAATCCATCTAACATAGACCACATAAAAGAACACAGTCAAATGTGAGAAACAGAATATCTGAATATGGAAATTAAACTTTTCTGTTTAATCTTATATATTTATAGAGCAGTAGCTAAACTATGTTAAATCTTATCAACAGTTAAACCTGATGGAATCCTATCTACCCTACAAAAATCCTACACTGCAGAAAAAAACCATACGTTTTGCTATTTGTTTCATGGCAATTTGCCATAAATCAATGTGATCCATTTTACAATGCACTGCTCGACTGTATACCGTGATAACAGGAAACCTTGAACAGTCTTCGCTGAACCATGTGTTTTAAAATTAAGCACTGCATGGTATGCCAGAATAAAGAAATGGAATTACTTGAAGTACTGTAAACAACTGAAAATACACATGCTTTCATTTGTTCCTTGTGATCAGAGTTAATGAAAACTATAGGTTTTCTTACACAGTAGGTGTACAGTATCTGCGTTTATAGTCAATTATACTGTCATCAACCAGACAAGGCAAAGCGCTCCAGAATATAGCACAGGAAAAAAATCCTACATACACAGAAGGATGGCCTAGATGACTTAATAGGCCTTCTCCATCTGAATTTTTTTGTCTGTTTGTGATAAATATACATTAAATAGCAATAAATACTAATTTCTTGGACCCACAGGTAAAGAGAGCACACTTTTGAAAATTATTTCCTTTTGGAGTCAGAAAAATCTACAAAAGGTTTGGTCACAGCATTATACGATGGAGAAAGGATGAGTTGAGAGTACATGTGCTTCTGCGCCAAAAGGTCTTTTGCATTTAAGTGATTTGTGTGGGATCATCTAATTTGGTACCAAGAGGTACGAGACCTCATGAGAGAGCTCTGGCTAGCAGAATTTAGAAAGACCCCAATAGCTAGGGACTATAGGAGCAAGACTTGCTATATAGAACCCTTCCTTTGAGTTGATGTAATCTAATATAGGCCCTGATCCTGCAAACACTTATGCACATGCTTAACTTTACTACCATGAGTGACCATTGATTTCAATGGGACTGCTCACTGTAGTAAAGTTAATTTAGTACCTAAGTGTTTACAGGAGCAGGATCATAATGAATATGAAGATGCTTTTTTGATATAATCAGAAAGAAAAATTAGTATAAAAAGAAATATATCAACTGCACAGTCTTTCCAGAGAGTCACAAATATGTCATGTGATCACAGTGGAATCACATGTTCATACAGAATACAATAGAGCTGGTCAAAAAAAATTAAGAAAATGGGTATTTGGTCAAATATTATACATATCCAAACAAAATGTTTTGCAAAACATCTTTTTTTATTTTAAACAATTTTTTGCGAACCCCCCCCCAATATTTCAGTATTTTCCAAAAAAAAATTCATTTTGAAATTGTGAGAGAATGCCCAGTTTGTCTAATACCCTCCTCACTCCCATAGAAAAGCGTGGGTTGGTGGGGAAAGGTAAAAACTAAGAAAAGGTAACTTTCATTTATTTAAAAAATGTGACTTTTCACTTTTTAAAGTGTTAACACAACAATGAAAATGTTGCTTTCACTGAGAAAAAAAGACTTTCACTTTTTTATTGTTTTCCAATTGACAAAAGTTGGGAAAGAGTCACAGTCTAGAAAGTAGGTTCCCCGCCCCCTCCACATTCTTAATTTTTATTATCATCCCATGAGGAAAAATTATTTCCCATGAGGAAAAATTCAAAATGGGGATTTTTCCATGAAAATTCCTATTTTCTAGCCAGTTCTGGAATACAGTAAGAACTGCACAAAAAAGGCTAATAAGTAATTAGTGCCCATACCTAGAAGGTACTGGGAACAGCTGGTCAGAATTTTTTGATGAAAAATTTTTATGGTCAGAAGATGCCAGTTCACCAAAACTGAAACAGTTTTGCAGGAACAAGCCAGAGTCACTAAGGGCTAGGACTTGAACCTAGCACTCCTATATCCCAGGTGAATACCCTAACCACTGGGCTATTAGTGGAGTTTGGGTTTACTTTTAGTCTTAAAAAAAAAAAAAATCAATTGATCTGAGTTTTGTCCTGATGCAAAAGAGGGCAAAAAATTAAATATTAAAAAATTTTCCAAGACAGAAAAACCATTTTCCAGCAAATTCTAGTTGGGAACACACAGGAAATTAAATCAGTGAAAACATGCATATGCTAACAAAGATATTTAGCTTTAAGCACGTGAGTACTTCCACTGAAGTCACCTTTGTAACAATAGAATAGTTATACCTCAAGGTCACAAAAGTACAGGCCATCAACTATTCTCAATGTGACACAGTAGCTTTTCTAAACAGAAGGATTGTTTTTTCCGCAAAGTCAACGGGATTTCTCACATGCTTACAGTTAAGCACGTGGATAAGCATTTGCAGGATCAGGACCTAACAATTACACACCTACACAAAATATCTCCCAGAGGATTATGATGAATCATTCTAATTAAACTGTTGAATTGTAATGTACAAGTGACTAACTCAAAAAAACAAAACCTCAAATTCTTAGCCTTCCATTGAAATCTTCTTGTTCCTTGCCACTCGGAAATTTTATTTATATCATCCTGAACACAAAATATGCTGAGACAGTCTGTTTCAAAAACAAAATATTATGAATTTCTCCCAGGCTGCTGCGACATGCCCACTCAATGTTGTGGGACGTTGATGCATTTCTACACAGCAATAGCTGTTGGACAACTCTTATTTACATAACATTTCCATATTACCATACGTTTCCCAGCAAAGTCTCTGAGCGCTATTGAAAGAATGTGTATCCATCACCAGCTCATACAACTCCACGTTACATATCAGATTTATATTAGATAAGTGTTTGTTGGTAGCTCAATATGTGACAAATTTCTAATGAGTTAGGATATGTCTACACAGCAATTAGATACCAGCTGACTCAGGCTCATGAGGCTTGGAAAGGGCTGGGGGCTGCAGAAAATTAACATAACTGAAAAAGAGGCTCCCTTTTAACAGCAACAAGACTGGTTTTGGGTAAAGGCCCTCATCTTGCTCTGCTTCCTAGAATCCAGAGGAGAGATATTAGGGTAATTCTTGATTACTTTGGCACGGGAGAGGAGATCACTGGCTGTGTCCCAGACTAGATACTCTCTTGATTTTATCTTATCAATGGCTTGGTATTCTCTTGATGGCGCGCCCCTGACCCCGGCACCCTGGGCGGTTGCTCACGTCGACCACCCCTTCTGTCAGCCCTGATGTATAAAGTCCTGTTTCCAGGAACACAGCAAGAATCAGACAACAAGAGACAATGTCTTTTATCACAGCTTCACGTTGCTTTCCGCCAGCACTCAGCCCCAAAAGCTCTCTCGCTAGGCTTTTCTCAGGACCATGCTCTCAGCGCATGTTCAGGCTGCAACAATACCCAGTGAAACTTCTCCACCCACACACTTCAAATTCCTGAGCGGCCTCACGTGTGCCTTTGTTCTGGGCAATATGGGCCTGTATTTTGGTTTGAGGCCCCTGTAGTTTCAGCTACTTGGTTCCATAAAGGAACTTAATGGCTTCTTATGCCTTTCTTAAATGCTTACATGCCCCCATTTCAATAAGGGTTAATCTAAGCCAAAACTATATGACAAGTCCAAGAGTCCTAGGCACCATTCACATGCACTAAGTTCACTTCATTTTTTTAAAAATCTTTATTCTTTACTAGTGGTCTAAACAATCTATTTTCTTTTATACAGCCCCTGAGATTAAATAAATAACAGAAAAATAAATATTTTGAACAAAGCATGGGGTTTTTTGCATTGCAGATCTTGTTAAATGCTTTGCCCTATAAACGTAAGAGAGGATCGTGATCTGTGCCTCTTGGTTGTTTTCTACAGCTGTACATGATTAGTAATTTAGTGCTTCAAAGCCTGAAGTGCTTCACAAAGCCTTGTTTGAATCAGTCCCTCACTGAAGCACTCATAAAATGCAAAGCACCTTAATCATTTGAAATTGCCATACCCAGTGCAGACCCAGAATCCAATAGCTTCTAAAAAAAGATTCAGGTGCTCTTAAAAATCTGAAGCAGCCTGTTAATTTTAAATTCCTCTTCACTACATGTGCCCATGAATCCTGATCTTTGAACCCATCTCTAAATCAAAGCAGTTTTTATTGCAGAATTATTGGAGGAACCTCTATAACATGACAGTCTAGTACTAGTCAAACCACTGCCAGCAAATCACATTGAATGTTTTCACGAGTTAAAAAAATAAATGTGCGCACGCACACATATCTATATCGAAAGAAGCTTTCTTCCCTTCTCTTTTTATAGAAACTACACACCAAAAAAGTAAAACAAGTACACTAGTACCCTTTATATGAATTACGGGGCTGTTGGTGTGAACACTTCCTTTGACAAAAGGTACTGTATTTTTGTCTCAATGATATTAGCATTATTATTTATTGGCTTATAATTATTTATATTGCAATGGCACCTGGAAGCCCCCTTCATGGAACAGGGTCCCATTGTGCTAGGCACTGAACACCGACACAACAAAGAAAATGTGTTTCCTGTCCCAAAGAGCTTACAGTCTTAAGAATGTTATAAAACACACACCGAGATGCAGAACATTCTGAACACAACACACACTACCTTGAACAAAAATCACCCTAGGGAAAGGAATGTTTTAAGTATGACCTTGTGTGAATTTTTTTTTAGAATAAACCTCCAATTCTGCAATTCATAGTTAAGTGCCTGAATATGGATTTAGGAGCCTCACTTTAGGCACTGAGGTTTGAAAGTTTTGCGTACAAGTGACCATAGAGAACACAGTACTGCATTTCCCACATCTAGCACCCACTCTTCCTACCGAGCTCTCGTTCCTTTCTTGGTGGTGGTGATGTACCTTCTGATGCCCTTCCTTTAAGCTACATGACTTTAGCTTCCTGCAGTGCATTTTTTTGCCCTCTCAGAACAAGTGTGAGCAGGTTTGATTATATTAACTTGTCTTAAGTGACCACACTTTCCATTCTGTAATTTGTCAATAACACGTCTCTTCACATGCCCCTCTGCACCATACACTTCACAGCTACTACTCTCATAGCATATTTCTCTCTCTATACGTCTATCTGTGAACTTTTTATTCTTCAGTATGTTCCACAGTGTGGCAATTTCATTTACTATATTAACAATCACATACTTAAAGTGCTCAACCGCCTGTCTTCAGCAATAGTTATGGCCATTTGTCAACCATCACCAACATTTGCCATTCATTGGCATCAGAGATACCACAGTGCCTTATATGGAGAGGGGGAAAAGCGATAGCAACTATTGACACAAAACTTGACTTTTCAATAGTGGTCACTGTATGTAACTATGGCCGCTGGAAATTTTCTCTGTCAGCAGAGCACCAAATCTTCTTCTACTTCATATAGGCATCTGCAGTGTCTCAGTTCCTTAACCCTGTACAAAAACTTAAAATGAAAGGTGGGCACAACATAAAAAAAATATGAAGGCACACAGTAAATTTTCTGCTCCCTTCACATATAATCAACAGCTGTAGCCCAATTAATCTGCAGTTCACAGAAGACTTCAACACAAAAGTACACTGCTCTTTAGACACAGCTGCGCATCCAGCTCTACCTGGAATCTTCAGAAAACCAACAATGATACAATGAAATAAAATAAAAATCAACCCACATCAGCTGTACCCCAGTTATGTGAAGAACAGCACATGGTTGTTGATAAAGGAATAGCGGATACACAAATATATCTATGGAACAATTCTGTGCAGACTTTTGGGATTTAGCACAGCAATAAAACATTTCTACATGTAAAATTATCAGTTAATCAACATCACAATTTCTCTGGTTCTCAGCTTTGTCTTCCAGACAATAAACTCGTGACTACCCACAAATTAACTGTTGACTCCCAACCAACAGAAAATACCGACAGCTCTCTGAAACCAGGAAGTGGGAAACACACTTTTCTTTTCTTACGGGTGTGCCTTTTGGTTGCCAACATTAAAGTCTCCTAGAACAATATTTCTATAACTCCAGAGTAGGTGAAAGACAAAGTTCTCCATTTTAATAAACTCACATAATTGAGACAACTGTACTTTGTGACCCTGAGGCCACACAGACTAACCACCATCTGTCATACAATTGAAATCAATGGGAATAGGCCATAGTTGCTTCATATCAACATCATCATTGATGATTTCTAAAATGTAAAATCTTCAGCATATTTATATTTATGTGGCCTGTGGGTGAATGTGCTTCATTTTAAATACTTCAGTTAGACAGCTTATTGTATTCCTATTTGTAATGTTTACATTTGGCATGCCTCCATTTGGATGGCAAGGTAATAATCAGAGCCAAATGTGAATGGCTTTTTATGACTGAATACATCCATAAAGCTCTTTTTATGCATACTGTAGTATTCAGGGGAGAAAACTGCCTTAGAAAGTCAGGAAATCACTGTGTTAACATTACACACAACCCTAACTCAACCCACTGTTGTATGTGCATTACAATACAGCCTCTGATGACTAAAATTAGGACTGTCGATTAATCACAGTTAACTCACACGATTAACTCAAAAAAATTAATCGCAATTAATCGCACTGTTACAGAATAGGATACCAATTGAAATTTCTAAATATTTTTGGATGTTTTTCTACATTTTCAAATATATTGATTTCTATTACAACACAGAATACAAAGTGTACAGAGCTTGATATTATTTTTTATTACAAATATATGTACGGTAGAAATGATAAGCAAAAGAAATAGTATTTTTCAATTCATCTTACACACGTACTGTTATCGTGAAAGTGTAATTTACAAAGTAGGATTTTTTTTGTTACATAATTGCACTCAAAAACAAAACAGTGTAGAATGTTAGAGCTTACAAGTCCACTCAGTCCTACTTCTTGTTCAGCCAATCGCTAAGACAAACAAATTTGTTTACATTTATGGGAGATACTGCTGCCTGCTTCTTATTTACAATGTCACCAGAAAGTGAGAACAGGCGTTCGCATGACACTTTTGTAGCCGGCATGGCAAGGTATTTATGTGCCAGCTATGCTAAACATTTGTATGCCCCTTCATGCTTTGGCCACCGTTCCAGAGGACATGCTTCCATGCTGATGATGCTTGTTAAAAAATAATGCGTTAATTAAATCTGTGACTGAATTCCTTAGGGGAGAATAGTATGTCTCCTGTTCGGTTTTACCCGTATTCTGCCATACATTTCATGTTATAGAAGTCTCGGATGATGACCCAGGACATGCTGTTCGCTTTAAGAACACTTTCACAGCAGATCTGACAAAACGCAAAGAAGGTACCAATGTAGGATTTCTAAAAATATTTACAGCATTTGACCCAAGGTTTAAGAATCTGAAGTGCTGCCCAAAATCTGAGAGGGACGAGGTGTGGAGCATGCTTCCAGACGTCTTAAAAGAGCAACACTCCGATGCAGAAACTACAGAACCCAAACCACCAAAAAAGAAAAAGAACCTTCTGCTGGTGGCATCTGACTCAGATGATGAAAATGAACATATGTCAGTCCGCGCTGCTTTGGATCATTATTGAGCAGAACCCATCATCAGCATGGACGCATGTCCCCTGGAATGGTGGTTGAAGCATGAAGGGACATATGAATCTTTAGCGGATCTGACACGTAAATATCTTGCGACGCCGGCTACAACAGTGCCATGCAAATGTCTGTTTTCACTTTCAGGTGACATTGTAAACAAGAAGCAGGCAGCATTATCTCCTGCAAATTGTAACCAAACTTGTTTGTCTGAGCGATTGGCTGAAGTAGGACTGAGTGGACTTGTAGATTTTACATTGTTTTATTTTTGAATGCAGTTATTTTTTGTACATAATTCTACATTTGTAAGTTCAACTTTCATGATAAAGAGATTGCACTACAGTACTTGTATTAGGTGAATTGAAAAATATTATTTCTTTTCTTTTTTACAGTACAAATATTTGTAATTAAAAATAAATATAAAGTGAGCATTACATACTTTGTATTCTCTGTTGTAATTGAAATCAATGCATTTTAAAATGTAGAAACCACCCAAAAATATTTAAATAAATGGTATTCTTATTGTTTAACAACACGATTAATCACACGATTAATCGCAATTAATTTTTTTAACCATGTGATTAATCACGATTAATTTTTTTAATCGCTTGACAGCCCTATTTTAAAAAACTGCAATATAATATCATGCAGCAGCCCTTTCTTAGGTACTGCACACCTTATACATTTCACAGGGACTCTCCTCTCAAACCCTTTGATCTTCAGATGTCCCCTTTAATCTCTTTGTTCTATATAAGGTCCACAGAAGCCCTCAATATATTTGACCAAACTTTTTACTAAGAAGCTAACCTATCCATATATGAATATACAAGTCCACTCTACTGTGCACTTTACAAACTTCCTATGCGTAGGACAAACTCCCTAACACAATTTGTAAAGCTGCTGCCTTAATCACTTTTAAATCTCTCCTAAACATCTACCTCTACCAAGACTATGACCTACTTCTGTTCCGTTGGACACGGGCTAGGCAAGTGGAGAACTGTGACTTCTGCTTTTCTGCTAAAGTCTGTATCTTATTGATACTCATGCTTTCACAACCCAGCCCTCCTCCATTGTCTGTTTCATCCACATGTTGTTACAGCAGGTCTGGTATGTAGACTGTGATCTCTTGGGCAGAGGATGTCATCTTTGTTATTTGCCTGTATAGTGCCTAGCACAATGGACACATTGTACAAATAATAAATAACAATACCAGGTAAAAAAATGTGGATTTTTTTTTTTTTTTTTTTTTTGCTGGTTATGTGTTCTTCAAAGAATTATTGTTTAGTCAAGATCAATTTCCTTCAGAACACTGCTACTTAATGAGTGCTCTTTCCATGCAAAAAATCTCACCATTCATATTTAAGCCATTCGGCTGCAGAGTTGTTAAAGAAGATAAAATATTTTTTATAAATCACTGACGTGTATCTTTTCCATTGGTCTCACTGTCACAAAACAGCTAAATGTTTTTTCCACAAATGTTCCCCAAAATAATTCACTGTATAGCAGAAACCAAGCATGGCACATTTCATCCCAAAAGGTGAAATTCTAAAAGTTACAGATGGCTGAAAACAGGAGGTTGGAATGAAAACAATTATTGAACCTTAACTTCAATTAACTACTGTATATTAGTTACTACTTCCAAAATTGCTTGTGATTGTGGAGAACCAGGTAAACAAAACTGATGAGGAGAATCATGGTTGGGAAAACATCCAATATCTACCACTATTGACTCTATATCTTAACTGATGCAATGAATGACAGCATCCATGGTTCATGGTGATTAACTTGTATGGGTGAATATGGAGCTTATATAGGCAAGATGTTCTGTGCACAATAATCTATTTTCATGTAGGACAGAGGTGAAGAAAACAAATACAAAAAAGAGAATACAACAAAAATAAATGTGTGGAAAAAGAGGCAGAAGGATAAAAGTATGCACTCAGAGTGAAAATAAATTCAGTACCAACAAAACCTAGAACAAATATGAAAGAAAATAAATTAATAGACAATTATTTAATTCAGTTGTATGAATGCAACCAAATAAGCAAATAAACTATTTAGTAATGGAAGAATGTGTACACAAAGAAAAGTAGCTTGACATAACCAAAACAAAACTGGGCATTAAATGGGGAGACTGATAATGCAGGACGGAGATTGCTTAGGAGCAGACCTGGTAAAACATTGTCATCTGAAATTTTTCTCTGAAAAAAAGGGATAAATTTGGTGTGAAAAAGGTTCCAGTTTTTCAACCAGCTGTACTTAGGAGTTAGAGGCACAAATTAAAAAAAACCCACCAGAGTTAGCATGGGCTGTCAGCATGATCGAGAGCAATGAAGACAGGTCCAGAGTCAGAAACACTTGAGCTGATTCCAGCTGTTGCAAACACTCACTTGGTTGGCATGGAGCAAATCCTGAATCAAGACAGATTTTGCAAGGGGGGGGGGAGGAGAGGGAGGAACTGTTTGCTGCTCACCAGCACTACACACAATTTGAATTGAAAATGGTTTTTTGGAGAGGATTTTGGGGTGGGTGGCAAAACTGGGCTTTCAACAGATAGCAAGTCTCAACCTTTACTATGGATATGGAGAGCAGTAACACTGCAAAGACTGTTACAGCCTTCCCGATGTAAAAATATAAGGAAGGCTAATACAGTAAATAAAAAGATAAACAGTAAGAAATTACTACAGTATCTTACATATGTGTATTACATAAAGTGAACATGGAACAAACACCTAGTCAACCACTCAGCAAGCCTGTTTATAAAGGCGTGAGAGAAAAAATATGAAGTTGAGATTACCAAGCACCTGTACTGAATTTGCTGCCTCACTATTCACAGAGGAAACAAAAAGTCCCATCTCCTTAGAGACTGGGCTGCATTGTCCCTGTGTGCGAGAAGAGCTTGGAGGATAAGAAACACCAAAATGCTGCTTTGAAAAGCAGCAACACAAAAGCTGAGCAACAAAAGCTAAAGTGACAAAGGGGTTAACAAGACTTGCCTGAGATAATTTCACTTGTGCCAGTCAGACTGCTTGCAGGAGTGATGTGCACCTGATACTCTACCACATCTGTGGATTTCCACAGAGACCCATCTTTTTTCCCACCATTAGGCCGTCTTTAAGGGGAGAGATTGTGAAATGGCATAGCCTAACAATATCTGTCTTTTATAGAGTGCCTTTCATCTGTCTACCTCAAGGTGCCTTACAACATTAAATATTATTCCCATTTTACACATAGGGAAACTGTAAACAGGGGGTGACATGACTAACACAAGGTCACCCAGCAAACCAGTGACAGAGCCAGGAACATAACCCAGGTCTTCTAAGTCCTAGTCCAGTACCTTATTCACTAGGCCACATTGACCCCCCATCAGCCATAGGCAGGCTGGTACCCAGCTGTATGTCACCTTCAGATCAAATGCAAATATTGCCTTCTCCCCCTACCCCAGGGCCTGGCTAAGATCAGCATCTAGATGGAAAGCAGCTGGCAGAATCCTGAAGACTAAAGAAACAAAACAAAAACAAAACTTGCCATGTCTATATCACCTTCTATTGAAGGTATCTGCCCTCAAAGCATTAAACCTTAGCGCTCACCTGTATTCTTCACTGCTTCTAGACACACAAATAGCCACAGTCATAAAAAAGATGCTTTCCTGTGGTTGACACAAAGACTGATCCCTCCTGTCAGATTCTGATTAGTCATGGTGATTCATACACTCATGAACTACAGATTGCAAGATTAATTATCTTTGCCTGCAAATGAATTATCTTTGCCGGTGATCTAAAAAAACACCCAGCTCCACTTCGTTCAGAGCACAGCAGCCCATCTGCTCAGCAATACAGGCCACCAAGAGCACATTACCCTGGTGCTCTGCTCTCTTCAGTGACTCCCTGTGGAATGCCAAGATTTCGGACTGAATTTTGAAAGCCTTCCCGTGGCCCAAGTTACTTGGAGCCAGGGCCACTTCACTTTGCCTTATTTTGACCTCCCACTAGAATAATGGAATTGTCTACCCCACGAGTCAGATTTGTATGGGAAGAAGACAGAGCTTTCACAGCTACTGGCCCATGAATCTGGAAATCAATTCTCAGAGTAAAATGCAAAACCCACTTCTCTGACCTAACCTTCTCAAGAAAACATAAAAAATAATTATCAAATAAAAACAGAGTCCAGCCGCTGCTGGCTCCAGGGAAGAAAGAGGCAAGTAGATGTCTGTGTGTTTGTTTTTCAGTTTGGCAATGGGCTCACATACCATGTGTTCCATGTAGAAATCTACATAGATTAGTCTGGATTAGGCTAGGCTATGCACAGGGAGAAGATCAAGTAAATCCCAACAGGAAAATAGGAAAGCTCTTGTCCAACGCATTGATAGCTGTATAAAGAGAAAGCATTAAGACCAATACAAAGAATGGTAGAGTAACGGATTTAATAAAAGTATTAAGGAAGGAACCAGGCAGCTACAGAGTCATGAACAAGACTAAATGTGGGAAAGGCACTAAGCAGTATAATGCAGCATTGGGATTTACCATAAGGACAATGACCTTAGATAAACAAATGAAAGATGATACAACATAGTACAAGTCTGCTTACCTATTCCTTGAATATTGATTAGGTTGACAAAAAGTTCCAAGTATATATAGTCCCTGCAGACTATGAAATATGTATCTACAAAGCAAATAAGCATGGTATAGAGGGGAAAGCTACTAAAACGTGATTTAAAATTAGCAAATAGCAGTGTCAGTAAATGAGAACTGTTCAGATGATGAACTGGATACAAACTGAAGAGGGAGTAGGGGGAATTAGGGCTACTGAAACTACTCCAGTTAGTAGGCTAGGGAAACCATACAAGCACCAAAAGTTACGTCTACACTTACGGCAAAGTGTAGAGTACAGACACTACATGCCCAGCTAGCATGGGTATAAAGAGCAGTGGAGTCAGTAAGGCACATGAGTGAGTAGAGTGGAACCGAGTGTCCTACATGCCTGAGCCCTATGGTGTATACACTACATGGCTTTCTACATGCCGAGCAGTGCTTCCCACATCTACACCGCTGCCTTCCCCCTACCAGAGCCTTTCATTGCCGTGTGTAGCTATGTAACCCACACGTGTGTGGGTTACATAGCTACACACTGCAATGACAAGTGTGGACGCAGCGTGCCTTTCACTGTGGCATGTAGCTACAAGTGTACTGCTTGTACTCTACACACCGCCGTAAGTGCAGACAAGGCCTAAGGTAGAGTGTATGGGGGGAGAGGAGGTCTGCCCACTCAAATGAATTTAGGGTAAATATGGTAGGTGCAGCAATCATTATAATGTCTCCCAAAAGAAGATGTGTATACCCATAGATAAACAGTACAACAGACTTTGCACTGATTGATGACATTACAAGAAGTTTTGCTTCAACAGTCAATTCTACACTAGCTAAGCATAAAATCTTGTGAGGCATGTTATATTAAAATAAATCATTTCCGCAAACGTTCAGAAAATGAGTTTCATCTTTTTTTTTTTTCTTTTAAAGGGTAAATACCATGATAAAATGGGGATTGTAGTGGGGCGGCTGCCTCACTCCTGGAGAATTTAGGCTTCAGCAGGCCAGTAGGCCTGTGCAGATGGGCAGCCAATCAGAGAAGGGCTTATTGGGAGCCAATCAGAGCCCAGATTGGAGGCAGGGCCCTATAAAAAGGCTGCTCAGGAAGGAGAGTCAGTCTGTCCCAGGCCTTTGAGAGGGGAAGGTCTGTCTCCAGAGCAGGGAGACTAACACCTGGGACAGCGCAGCGCTGGGCAGGCCTGGGGGAGCAGGAGGGAGCAGAGGACGGATGGGACACCACCAGCAGCGGGAGCCCCACCAAGGACTGAGCTAATTCCCAGAGCGACCAGTGGGAGGCGTCATGGTGCTAAATCCCAACACCGTGACAGGGATTATAAAATTTATCCTCACAACAGAATGTTATCTGCCTTAAAAAAACATGTGTACCTTCTTTCACAAGTTTGGGATAATAACCCTGAAGTTCACAATCCATTGTTGCATATTTCACATTATTGCACCATGTAGTTTAAGATGTACTTCTACCTTAGTTATACTGAAGCTTTACAAACAGTGGACTGTATTTCTTTGAATTCATAAACAAAGAATCAATAGATTATTGTAGCTGCCACTGTATTTTCTGGTTCCTGACAGCCATTGATCACACATTTTACTCTCTTTAACCTGCAAACTTCACAGTTCAACTAAAGTCAAACTCAGTGACTGATAGAGACCAATCAGGCCAGATTATCTCAATAGACTATATGCAGCACAGACTCTGCATAGTGCTCTGAATTCTCCTGAACAGGTAGCATTTTTGTGGACAGCACAATAGGTTAAAAAAGCAGTAGGAATCACAATTCCAGTCCTTAGATTCACAGCTCCAAACACACAACATATGAAAGGATGCCCGTGGGGAGGCTGCATTAAGGGACTGATCTAGAGAGAACACTTTAGTTAGTGTTGCAGACTGTGAGCTAATGGGCAGAAAACCTCTTTTTGTGACAAGGACAACTTCAAAAAGGAGGAAAACCAACTTTCCAATATAGTAATTATTGCTTTTTAAAATGGAAATAATATTTTCTAATCTATTCATGATACTATTCTCACGCTGATGTATGCATCTGCTCAACTCGCTCTTAAGTGCATCCGTTTATTACCTCCTATAAGATGGATATCACAAAACTATTGTATACAGAAAAACTTCATATACTGCTATGAGACAAATGGTAGCAACTAGAACTGGTTGAAAACTGGGGCTTTTTTCCCCCATGGAAAGTGTCCAGATTTTAGTAAAAACATCAAAAAATGAAAAGGTTTGGCAGAAAACCAAAATATTTGATTAGGAAATATCACCACAATGCCTTATGGGAATTGTAGTTCAGTTGCCTCATTCCCAGATTCTCCTCTAGGGGCTGGGCTCCTTGGCCAGACTACATCTCCCTGATGAACCATGGTGAGTCACCATAAAGCATCATGGGAGCTGTAGTCTAGATAGTGAACTCAGCCTATAGCAGAGAATGGGGGTATGAGGTACCTGAAATACAACTCCCAGGATGCACCATGGTAACAATTCCTAACCAAAAAAATTCAGGTTTTAGCTATGTATTTTTTTGATGAAGCCTCAAAGTTTTCCACATAAAGACAGTTTATATGAAAAAATGTTGTTTAGTTAAAAACCCAATTTTCCATCCAAAGTGGTTCAGATGGAAAATTTCAACCAGCCCTAGTAGAAACCAAACTTGAGACTGAAAGTGCAGGCTGAAACTCTATTCACAACAACAAGATGTCCTTTTCTGCCTTGATTTTTAGAGTCAAAGCAAGATTTACGAACTCAGGGTCAGCTCTGGTCAATCAATACGTATATGGGAAATATTCAAGGAACACCTAGATGCAGGAAGTTAAGCTGACTCTTTAGTTAAGTCAGTGGTTCTGAACCCTTCCTTACCAGTATCTTTTCCATGCCCCAAGGAATCCCCCGCCTATCCAGTTGGGACCAACTTCCTAATAACAATATATGAAGAGAAGGATGGTCACATCCTCCCCACCCCTCCCCTACCCAAACATCTGTTTCTGATTGATACCCCAGGTTGAAAACCTTTGAGCAAAGTGAATCTTGTCAAATTCTAACCCTGCAAGTTCCTGTTTACCACAATCTGCCAGACTACAAAAGTCAATTCAGGTGTGTTCTCAAAGTCTATGCTGGAGATCTGTGAAGTTTGTATGTCTGTAATAAATAGTTTTTGTGAGAGACAACCATCTCTGTTGTAATTTAGGTTACATTTAAACTCTATGATAAAAGTGTCCCATTCATCTTCACCAAAGTTTAAAATATTAAATGGGTGGATCGTTGAAGTTCAGGAAAGAATGGAAGAGGGATCAAAAGTAGACTTAAATGTATTTTTATGAGTTTGGGGTCAGGATGAGTACAGCAAGATAGCTCCTTTCCTGCAGAAAGGTACCATTTGTCTTTCTAATTGATGCCAGTCAAAGGGAATTCCCAAAGGATCCGAATAATATATTTTAAATTTCTAAGCACAGTGATAACACATTCTCCCTCTTCAAAGAGGGACTGAATTTTCAGATGAAATCCTCCTTTAAGGTGAAAGGTAAAGCCAAAATACTTGCTTTTGTTCTTTAATCCTTCCTTTTGACACACAGACTCTCCCCATTTTTAAGAAACAACAACATATTTCTTACTTGTTTTTCAGATTAGAAATATCAGCTCCTCACTTCCCTGACTTCACTCGATGCCCTTAGGAAAATTTCTGGAGGACCTGAATAGTGAGGTCACACGCTGTCACCTGAATACATGTGTATCACTCATGTGTGGAGGATAGATGCATTAGTAATATATACCACTTGCTGGGGTGATGCAATATACCAAGTGACTAGCTCTATTTTGTGAATGAAAATATACCTTAAATTGTGAAAATAAAATGTGTACAACCCCAAAAATATAACTGGTGCCTTGTATAATAAATAAAAATTATTCTTTGAACCTTTCATCTGAAGAACACAAAGCACTATTAGAAGAGTGATGGACTAAATAGCTAAGGCACTAGACTAGGACTTCAGTGCCTGACTCTGGCCCAGATTTCCTGGGGGAGATCCTTACTTGGTTTAGTTATGTCATTGCCCCCCAGACTATGTGACCTTGGGAAGGCCACTTAATCTGCCTGTGCCTCGGTTCCATGTTTGTAAAACAAAAGTACTATTTCCTTTCTCCCTCCCTTTACCTGTTTTGTCTGTTCAGACCCTGATCCTGCAAAGACTATACATGCTTAACTTTACTCACCATACATAAAGTTAAGCATGTGTGCAAGTCTTTGCCTGATCAGGGCTTTATGCTGTAAGCTCTTCAGAGCAATGTATTGTCTCTTACTATGTGTTTATAAAGCACCTCGCACAATGGAAACCAGCTCCCAGTTTGTGAACCACTGAGACCCTAACTTTTCCATATTGTGACTTCACGTGACAGGAGAAAAAAAGGTTCAGGATGCCCCTCACATGTAGCCATAAAGAAAAGAAGGGTGTTGGCAACCCCTTAAATCCATTTCTGACCCCCCCCCCACCCGACTTAGACCGCCTGTTCTAGGGGATACCTTAATACAAATACTAACATTGAGCCCCATGCCATTCTTAAGTTGTATAGATACAGTAGATATTATCAAACCCATTTTGCAGATGGGTAAATTACAACAGGTTAATTATGTTGCTCAAGACCAGCCAGTTAGTTTGTGGCAGAGTCAGAAACAGAATGGAGGAGTCTTCCTGACCATTCCAGATATTACCAGCCAATAATCTTGTTTTGGGAATTTTGACTTGTGAAACTATGGAAAAAATGTTTTGGGTGATGTATTTTTACCTGCATTCTGTAAAAACAATATGCAACTAGTACACTTGATACTTGTTTGGCCTGGTTTGAAAAGTTATTATTAAAGTCTTAGCCATTTTTATGATTACTGTTAAACTGTTTAAATTCATGACTTTCACAATAAACTAATCTGAGTGGCTCAGAGAAAAACTTGCAGAACCTAATGAAGCATGAAGTGAGAGCCACTGATTAGACAGCACTGCTGCAGGCAATATTTGTAAGTGTATCTTAGGATGCTTAAACAGACTGATGGAAATGCAGTAGCAGCAAAACAGTATTAGTAATAAAAATTTAATTCAAGTGCCATTTTCCTGAGACAACAAAGTTCATTAACTAGTCATATATTTGGTCTCCCACAGTATTTTAACTCAATATAATACATACAAAACAGTGGTGATTTTTCTTTATTGCTTTTCAACATTTCATGCACTGCACCACACACATATTAGTTAATATTCAAGATTAGGGTTACATTTTCAGACAGTCTAAAACCAGTCCAGAATTTTGCACCTGCAAGAACACATAAGCACTTGCAATGGTGCGCACAAATCAGGTACCCAGTCCAGTTTCCTGATTTTCATGTGCAAATTTGTGGGTGCACCTGCAACATTACTGGCACAAACACCAGAATGTACAAACTAGATTGAAGATGGCAGCTGAAAATATGGCCTCTGTTATATATAAATATTATCCCCACAAAACTGAGCATTCCATGCTAATTTGCACAAACTCTGGTCACCATAATGAATAAAGTAAACAAATAGCAATAATATAGATTTTTGGCTCAAATAGCATAGTATCAATTTGGTATCTAATTAGGGGACTGCCCTTGCAAGGGAATGGATTAAAATGACCTGTTAGCTCTTTGTTTTCTCTAATTTCTATTGCCCTAGAGAAGTGTGCTTGCTTTCATTTATTTATTTAAACCAATAGAAAAAAAATTTATGTGCGTTATGTTGTACCATGACACTAGGTCAGGAAACCTGGAAAAGGACAGGTTCTGCTAATGGACACACAGTTTGCCAAACTTAAAAGCCTGAATCCAGCCTCCTCCCTCCCACACTTGAGAGAGGTAACCTCTGAGCGTGAGGGGAAGCAGCCAGCTCGGTCTTGCCCACCCACAGTCTGAAAACGGGCTCCTGAAATGGATGTCTAGCTCTCTCTGTTCCCCCATGTACACCCCCTCTCCTTCAATCTGTGGAATGGACTGTGTCTGGGCTAGTGGTGCAGCGTGATGAAACTTAGGTCATAAGGCAATAGATATTTGAGTCAAACTGCCAATGTTTGAATTCAGTTCAGAATAACCTGTCTGGTTCAGATGACCTCAGATTTCCTAAGTCAGCCTTTTTAAAGGCAGAGGGAAAGAAACACTATGCAGTTGGGCTGTGGGGACAGAGCTGTTTAAATGTAGTCCTATAGAATCAGACATGTCTGTCTGTCACGAGAGATTGTTTAATCCAGCCCCCTGTGTTGAAGCAGGACCAAGTAAACCTAGACCATCCCTGACAGATGTTTATCAAATCTGTTCATAAAAACCTCCAATGATGGAGATTCCACAAGCTGCCTTGAAAGTCTATTACAGAACATAACTTCCCTTATAGTTAGAAAGTTTTTTCCTATAATCTAACCTAAGTCTCCCTTGCTGCAGATTAACTTCTATTACTTCTAATTAGAGAAGGGATGTTATTAATAACCTGATGCAACAGGTTCATAAATGTTACAAAAAAGCCTTTGCATGTTTCCAAAGAAAATTTTATTAGAGATGGACCCCAAAATAAAACGTAAAGATCTAAAAAGTCAAGATCCAGATACCATTTCCTTGAGATTTGGATGGCTCCTGGTCTATACTAGGTCACAACCTCAGAGGTGAGGACCTTTGAACTCTGGGGAAATTTGGAACCAGACTTACTGTCTTAGGCCCAATATCTACTTGCAACCAGCCTTGTACTTATGTAGCATAAGCCCGTGCGATGACTAAGCAGAGGCAAAACAGTAACAAAAGGCAGCAAGATCTGTCCAACAGCAGCCAATATTTACCACCATCAAACAAAACAAGGTAACATAAGAAAAAGCAAGCAAAAAAATCTTCCCTGACCAGGCATCAACCCAGCCATCAGACCCCATGTGCGGAACCCTTCTTTTCCACATGCATGCTCCCCTTCCGCTTCCCAGCAACCCTTCTTATAGACATTCCCTTCAGCACCTAGGTGGGTAAGGGGAAAGTGAAACTGGAGTTAACCTTCGTGTACCAGGGACTAGGTTAGTGGCCCTACATCCTGTCTCTTGGAGTTTGTATTCTTCAATCACGATGGCGTGGATGGGGGATAAGGTGAGTTATCAGCCATGGCATGTGGGCCTGACTGCCAAATTGTTGCAGAATATTCCCTGTAAGCCCATGACACTGTTCATCATGGTAATGATAGTGAATAAGAGCATTGTCTTGTGACCTGGAGACAAAGTTAGCTGACTTGGCATTTCCATAATGGACTCCCACAATGATCCGTTCTAGCTCCTCCTCTTTTCAACATATATACCTATGACCTACCAACAACTAAGACCAAGAATTAGGTACATGTAGATGACATCTGTTTTGCTGATGTGGGTAATGATCGACCCTATATCAAAAGGTCACTCAGCCAGGACATGAATGCTCTGGCCCCTTATCTTCATCAGTGGAGACTTACATTATGTTAGTCTAAGACTATGGCCACAACCCTCCATATGGCCAATCAATCCCTTACTGTCTGTGTTGAGGATCGTCCACTCCCTTTCCAGCCAGTTGTCAGTTATTTAGGAGCCAAATTGGACTGTAGTCTAACATTCCAGTCCCATGTAGAACACTTAAAGAAAAAGATCACCTTCCACACGCCCTTGATCTAGAAGCTAGCAGGAATTGCCTCGGGAGCAGAGGCAAATGTTTTACAAACCTCAGTCCTGGTGCTAGTATTCACTCCAGTGGAATATTGTGAAGCAGTTTCGGGCAAAAGTCGGCATATGCATCTCGTTGATTCAGAGCTGAACACAGCCACCTGTATCGTTAGTGGCCGCCTTAGCCACACATTAACATCTAATTTGTATGTGTTGGCTCATATTGCTCCACCAAAACTTTGACAAGATGCCATTACCCTTAAAACTACATGGAGAGCTAGGATGGATGAAAACTACCTACTGCACCCAAGGCTGACAATGGTTCCGGTAGGTACAAATAAGCAACACCCACTTCCCACCAGAAGATCTGCCCAGCTCCAGAGGAAAACAACTACACCTGCAGTTCCCATTGACTTGCCATGACTGACTTTGAGAGATCCTTTTGCAGCCTCATGCAGTCATGTCCAGGGCTGCCAGTTCAGTACCAATCTCGGGTAAACAAAGGCATGTCAGGGCCAATAGCTACGTCCTCACAGATTGGCAGCGACTCTGGGGTGGAGAGAGAAGCATGCTGATGAATTTCAGAAGCCCTAATTTACAGCCACCTTTTTGCAAACTGGGATGTAAATCCTGGACCAGACTTAACAGGCTGCTGACTGGAATGGCCAGAGTGGCTGCCTCAGTGCAGAACTTTGGCTGAGCTCAATCTACACAGTGTGACCGCGGGACAGCTATGCAGATGGTCAAACATGTGGTGAAGGAGCGGACTGGAGAGTTGACTGCAACACCTTGCTACTCTCAACAATGCAGCAGGTAGGCGGCCGAACAATCTAGATATTGACTTGTGATCCATACAAAAGAAGAATCACGACAGAGTGGATGGAGGCAAGGAGAATTATCAAAATATTATTGCAGAGAAGAATCTCTTAATATTTTTTGACATAGGAGAAATCTGACCAGGAGCTAATGAATCTGTGAGCAACTTGTCTCTGAATTGGGATTATGTGAAAAATTACTCATCAGTGTGGTGTATTGAAAACTCTGTTATAACTGTAATCATCTGAAATTCTTATGGGTTTTTCCTGGTCCTGCTTGCAGGTTAGGGGGCCTTATAGGGAAGTGTCACCCATCTCCTGAGCACCCCATCATGGCCAGGGATCACTTTGAAGGGATCCTGTCCTCGTTAGCTCCTGCTTGTGGGCCCCTTAAGAACCTACTAGCCTTTCCTGTGGATAACAGCATCCCCTACCAGAGCTGGTCTAATAACATAAATGGTTCAAGTGCCAAAATAAAATCCATTACCATAACATAAGAATTCATACTCAGCCCTGCCACACATGGAGCTTTTCCTCTGTCCCAGTCTGCTCTACCTGAAGTTGCTCCTCCCAGCCTTTTCTGGCTGGACCTCAGCCCTGTGGCCCTGCTGCTCTTTACAATTACTCCCCTGATCCAACCCAAGCATGCCTCTTTAGCAATCATGCCTCCAGTCTTTAGGGGGGCAACCCAGCCTGTTTACTGACTGACTGCTTGTGACATCCACTCTAGAGCAAGATGTGGTGAGTTCTGCCTTTCTGTTTTACAGAGCAGCCTGCTTTGTCTCTCTCTGTTTTGGGGTTCTTGTCATATGTTATCATTCTAAATTCTCAGAAATAAAGTAGTGTTGCGTTGAAACCTTCCAGCAAAAGTATGTATGCTTTTATCTAACTTCCCTGTGTGTATGTCGTGAACATAACAATCAGCAGCTCCTGGTCAGATACGTTCTAGCACAAAAAGATTTAAGGCCTTAATTTTTCAGATCTCTTCTTCCACTGGTGCATGCACAAATTTGCAGGTACACACATTGTGTGTGCGCACACTGTTACAGCGATAACATCTGTACATGCAAGTAATGGGTTTTCCCAAAGAGATTCCATCACCTCAATGTGAGAGTCAATAGTCCTGGAAAAGTGAGCGCAAAGGCAGAGCTGTATTTACGTATGTATATGTGCAAACATGTGCACACATAAGTTGAGGCTCACCTAAAATCAAGCAGTATATTCTTCTCCACACTCATTTCCCGATAACTCTCCCCAATCTCCAATGTGAGTGAATAACACAAATTCCATTAGAAAGATGGTCACAATATTTTTCCTTCGGGGACATGAGAATGCTTTTTACTTTGCAGTTTTTAATATTGTGCAATGAGACTGGTTATTAAACCAGGTGCCTCTACCTATTTTAAAAAGGGGGGAGGTGTTAAAAGAAGAGTTCAGGCTGAAGATCAATGACCAAACTTTAATATAAATAGCCCTATGTGACACATAGAACATTTGGGTAAGGTTGGTTTTGTTTTTTGTTTTTGTTTAAATTGGGAGTGAGTGGAAAATGCAATGCTAAAAACAAGTAACTCATGTGGAAGTAGTCTATAGAAAAAGCTACATGTTATAAGAAAAGAGAGTTCAACAGAATGTTATCAGAAGTGGTTTGGGGAGGTTGAAAGAAAAAAAAATCCCAGGCTAAACAAACCCCTGATTTGACTGCAGTTAAATGTATTACTTATTGTGGATGTGTGCTACTAGAAGATTGAAGACTGTAATATAGAGAAAGTTTTAAAAAACCTTCACCAAAAATATCAGTCATTTTTTTGAAAAGACAGAAAATCCCCCATGATCATTCCCATTTAGTGTCTTGGCTCCTCCTCTAATATGAACTCATGTAAAATAGCACAATCCCAGTCAGAAATTGTCTTAATAGTCAAGGAGAAATAACTCCTTAATGGAACCAACTTTTGGAATAGAGAACACCCCCCAAAATATGAAGTCTTTGAAAGTACAGCAACCAACTATATGAATACAGGCTTTTCAGAGAATGGATTGAGTTAAAATATTCAATAGGCCTGTAGTCTGTCTCTGTAAACTTCCAGTGGTTCTGAAAAAGGAGAAATGCCTTTGTCAGTCCCCTGACTGCACAGCAAGACTTTAGGGACATTTATCAGCAGAAGAAAATACAAACTAAAAGTGAAAGCTTGGCAACAAGACCGAATATCAGATACTCTTGAGAAGGGTAGTTGCTAACATTCATCCACCGCAATGTCTGATTAAATGCAAAAGAAATAATTCATATAAAAGATCCCTCAGTCCATCCCACCTTCCATTAGGAAGAAGTAGATTATGAAGCCACATAAGCAACTGAACAGTTAAGGTTTTAACCACAGCTTTCCATTTTGTCGCCACATGACAGTACCGTTTTAGCTGATGAGTCAAGTGCCTAGCACCGCCCTCTAGGAACACTCAACAATGAGGAAACATAAGCATCCACAAACAGCCCCAACCCCACTCCAAAGTTGGAGTCAGCAAAACCTAAACTAGGAGATCATTTTCCTCTAACAACAGCAGAGCAGTCACTGCGCTGGACTGAGGTCTGTATCCAGAACAATGACAGTCTAGAAGACCAATGGCATTCAGGCACCAGAGGGTAGTAGATTAGACTGGTAGTGTCAAGTAATGATTTCTAGCGCAAAGGCCACACAATGGCTTAAGAAACCTGGCCATCCGGCAGGAGGCATTTGACAATCACAACAAATAATGGATCCAATGCTAGAGCTGTTCAAATAACGGATTTTCTGGTTTGCTGGCCAAAAGGGGGAGAGGGTGGGATTAAATTGTTTTGGGTCAACCCAAAACTTTTTAAAAAAATTCTTGTACCAAAAAAGTTGAAAAGAATTGCATTTGTCTCCCACGAAGTGTCTGCAACATCTTGATTAGTACATTTGTTTCGTACAGTAGATAAAACAAAAAATTGCTTCAAAGAAAAAAAATTAAATGTTTAATTTTTAAAATGTTAAAATGAAAGGTTTTGGTTTATCAGATTTTTTTTGTTTTTGTTTTTTGACAAACAATTCAGCAAATTCCACATGAATTTCCTAAATTATTAGGTCAACATGAATCTGCATCTTTCAGTGAAAAATAGTTTCATCCAAAACAATTTTGTCCAGATCTATTCAGTGCTTCCCCACTGGCCTCCATCAACCAGGAAGAAAGGTGGCTCCAATAGCCACTACTTCATTGAACTTCACTGTTCATAGAAGCCATAGAAGATGTAGGTAGCTTTTTTCCTGTCCTGCCCATGTAGAAGGAGAAAGCTTGGCCTAAACCCATTTGGTTTTATCTGCACATGAACCAGAAATTTCTACACAATGGGAGGAACTTATCTCAAGTCAGCCATTAAGTAAAAGCAGCTCAGGTTAACCAAGCCATTTACTGTATGAAACAAATCTACTAATCAAGACTTTCCAGACACTATGTGGGAGTCAAAGAATCTCCTTCACCTCCCACACAACCATGTCATTGAAAAAAAACCTGTATTTTGCCATCAGCTTCATTGCATGACTTCTGCCTCTTGTCCTCTAGCTGCCTTGCCTCCTAGTTCACCTTTTGCAAGTTATCCATAAGCCAAGATGATCTCTTAGGGTAAAGCCTTAAGAGAAGAACACCAAGGCATAGGCATTGACTCCATGGGTGCTCCAGGGCTAAAGCTCCCACTGAAAAAAAAATAGGGGGTGCTCAGCACCCGTAGGGCTGGATGATTCTTTTATGGGCCCCAGCGCCCGGACAGTGGCCACGTCCCCTCTCAGCCTCTTCTCCCCAAAGCCCTGCCCATGCTCCACCCTGAGGCCCTACCCACACTCCGCCCCTGCTCAGCCTCTTCCCCATGAGGCCCCCCTGACCGCTCGCATGGGAGGGAGGGGGCAGAGAGGAGCACCCACTGGCAAAAACAAAAGTCAGCACCTGTGCATCCAGGGTTCACCCAATCAATGGCTGAGGATAAAAGATTATTAGAAAATAATACCAAACCCTTAACAGAATGGCCTGTTGGAGCACTGTGCTACCTTCTGAGGCCTTGTGGAAGAACTCTGGTTCAAATAACCGTTCAGGGAAGACCATCCAAACCAAGCCCTTCAGTCTGACATGGGAGATGTGCCTAACCTTCAAAACAAAAGAGATAGTAGTTGGTCCATGACACAGGCCTGATTTCTAATTGTATAAACTCCCAATTCTATCACAGACACTTGATCAAGACTAGGTTCACCTATGTGAGTTGAGAAGGATAGTCACATAGTCGTCATGACCATGAAATCCTGAGATGATTCCAAGTGTGCATCATCCAAGTGGATGTTGAAGTCACTGAGCACTATTAGCCCTTCAATACTATTGCAGCAAGGAACTCTATTAACTCACACAGGAACTTTACAGTGCCACGGGACAACCAGTAAACCAAAACCACATCCAACAAGCCCCATCCCAGGGCTCACATACAAGCGCTACTCAATCCAGTTTTAGAGTAGGAGATCTCCAGAATGTCAAGTTGCTTTCAAAAAACACAGTCATACCACCCCCTTGCTGATTCTTCTTAGCTACCTTAGTACTGAATATCTAGCCAGAACCAGCTGCAACAAAACCAGTACAGCAGTATCATCCAGCCAAACAGATTTCAGTAATACATGCAAGATTAGGGGCTTCACCATTAAATAATGGACAGATGAAACTTTACTCAATATCCATCTTGCAATTAGTAGCATGAACTGAAGACTGGCTTCTTTGTCCATGGACATTCCAGCTTCTTGAGAATTGACAGCAGACAGCTCCCGTGGAACACAGATTAACATCTCAACCCTTGTTTGTACTGTATTAGGGTGGATGGATGTGTGTGGGGTGTCTTATTTGCCCTCTACCACAGAAGCCAAGGAATCCAAACCTTCATAGCTAATCCCCCCACCCTCAAACCTCTATGTCCCCAGCACACAGCAGCGTTTTTCAACCTTCTCAAGTGGCCTTTGAACAGATATAGGTAGGTTCCAGAATAAAGTTCTAGGGCAAACTAAAGACCATCTAAAGCAGTCCATTCACCCTCCTAAGTCAACACCACTCTCCCTAAAACCCCAAACCCTGCTGCTAATGGGGGGAATCTAAAACTTAGCCCAAAGAAGGAGAGAGACAGTTGCAGGGAAGACAATGAGATCTAATTCGGAGGTGAAGGAAAAGGAAGGCACAGGAGCAAGGAGGAGTATAGGTGGGGGAAGAATGGCTCCATTTTTTGCCACCTTTCCAGTGCACTGCCTTAGGCTGACACGCAGTCTGTCTGTGCAGTAAGGCTGTCCCTGAGCTTGCTAATACTCTATCAACTGGATAGTTTCATTTATATATAGGCTTGTATTCTCCTATGTTCTCTTTATATGTTTATTTGATATAATTTATTGGGCATGTGTTATCTTTTGATGGCACTTTAATTACCTGCATTGTATTTATTCTAAAATGCCAAAAGGGTTTGAAACACTCACCAAAAAAAAGAGCTTCCTGAACAAATCTCTCAGGTAGCAGATACCCTCCTATTTGCTGCTAGCTCTAAGAATAGAGCTACAGAGAGGACTGTATTTGTAAAACTCACAAAAGCTGTCACTGTCTTTTAAAACTGCTGTGTCTTTTCAAATTCATAATACAAAAATGCAGACATCACATTCCATCTGGCTGCTTCACATAATATTACACCTCCTGATCTCATTTAACCTAATATGACAAGACAGAGCATTGCAACCTATCAAGCTTTCAAAGTAATATGCCTACTTTCCATGTGTAGATAATAACCAGCAAACAGGACAAAGACTATCTTTCCGGTTACCAGCTACAATAATTTCAATGTCAGCACACCTCAGAGCAAAACTATAGTGTTATATATGTGCACACAAACATTATATGCAAGTACACCCCATTGGTGGCAGTAATACTTAGGTGATAAATGAACTTATCATATACCTTTGACTGCTTCTTCTCCTCTTGGTTCACCAATACATCTCCCTTCGACTTATTCCAATAATTTAACCCCTCAACCATGTTCAGACAACTGCCATTAAAAAAATAAAAGCCTACAGCTTGCCATTGAAATGTTCTTCCTTCTCTCCCATTTTAAACTGAGAATATTTCCAATCAAATTATACTTGCCCAAAGCCAAGAAGCGGCAAAAGTCAATCTTGAAACAGAACACAGCTGTTCTGTGCATAAAAGTGACATGAGTTTAAATTCTGTTCTGTCACATCTTGCTACCTCAGGCTAGAAATGGGTGATTCATAACATAGGAAACAGGAGATTCCCAGCTATTCCATGCAATGCTCAAGTCCAGTCTTAGACCATCTTGAGGTATCAGATTTTTAATGCTGTGACATGGTACCAAAAAGATATTTAGGTCATGTATATGAGTCCCTGGACAGTTGGACTCATAGTAAGTGTAAGGGGACTGTTGCCCCCTTACTAACATTCAGTGGGGTGTTTTGGTTGGCTAGCTCCCAGCACTGAAAGGGGAAGGGTCGATGGCAAATCAGGAGCCTGAGACTGACAGTCCCCAGGGGCAATGGGGAGAGGCCAATGCTCCAGATCAGCCTGATTGACAGGGCGGGCAGGCTAATCAGAGAGTCAGGAGGCCAGGGTGGGTCCCGTCCTCCGTGGGAACTGGAATGGCCTGAGTCAGACAGAGTGGGGCCGAGCTAAGGAGAGGGCAGGGGCCCGAGCTAAGCTGCTGGAAGCAGAGTTGCAGCCCCAAAGCCAGAGCACAGCCCGGAGAGAGCAGACCTGCCCTGGGACCAGAGCTGTAGCAACCAGAGCCAGAGGGGCCAGACAAGCAGCCAGGAAGCAGGTCAGAGCTGGGAGCAGAGTCACAGAAGCAGCCTGCAGAGCAGAGCTGTCCTGGGAGCAGAGCTGCAGCAACCAGAGCCAGAGAGGCCAGAGAAGCAGCCCAGGGAGCTGAAGGCAGAGTGGAGCTGGAGCTGGGGCTGGAGCAGTCCGGAGCTGGGGCTGAGGCTGGAGCAGTCCGGAGCTGGGGCTGGGGCTGGGGCAGTCCGGAGCCGTGTGCAGTCCGAGTGCGTGCGGTGAGCAGCTGGGGAGAGTGAGGGGGACCCTGGGCAGTGGGCCCAGCACAGGGAGACGCCTCAGCCAAGAGGCCTTGCAGGCCAGACTTGCAGGGGGATCATAACCCGACTGGGCAGGGGCGACGCTGGGAAAAAGGGTCCTGCCACCTAGAGCCTGAGAGCGTGTGGCCACCGCCAGAGCAAGTGTCCAATCCACAGCGTCTCTGCAGCACAGACAGGGCCTGAGAAGCAGGCCTGGGACCTACAAGGAACAGATTGAACTGCCCTGACGTTCCAGAGACATTGGTTGTAAAGTTCCCTGCCACAGAGCAGGGTGATGTGTTTTCCTCTAACCTTTCCCATTTTTCCTTATTCTTTTTTTAAAATTAATTGTTAATTAAACAACTTGTATTTGCTTTAAATTGTATGAAATGATCAGTGGGTCAGGGAGGTGCCCAGTGCAGAGAGAGTACCCCGGAGTGGGGACACCCTAGCCCCTGTCCTGGGTGACCACCGCAGGGTTGGGGGTCGAGCCCCCCAGGAATCCTGGGCCCAGCCTTGTTGGGGTTTATGAGGACTCTGCCAGACAGGAGAGTGGAAGGGAAGTCCTCAAGGGCAGGGAGGCCTCTGGGTAAAGGAAGTGGGAGCGAGGACTCGGATCCTTTCGCTAGCCCTCTTCACCGGGGTAGTGCAGAAGCCAGGAAAGTTCCCCACAATAGCGGGACCATTCCCCCGCTTACATAAGTAAGGCATCTAGTCTAACAGGCAGAGGGATGCAAAAAGAATGGTCCCATTAAAAACCCATTTTAAAAAACTCTTCAAAATTGTTTTTCTATAGCATATTTAGCATAAACAGATGTATCATAGTGTAATGTGGCCTGAAGGGTTTGGGCATCATTATCATCATTTGTATTAGAGTAGTGTCTATAGGCCCCAACTACGATTGGAATCCTATTGTGCTAGGGGTAGGAAACCTATGGCACACGTGCCAAAGGCAACACACGAGCTGATTTTCAGTGGCACTCACACTGCCCGGGTCCTGGCCACCGGTCCAGGGGGCTTTAAATTTTAATTTAATTTTAAATGAAGCTTCTTAAACATTTTAAAACCCTTATTTACTTTACATACAACAATAGTTTAGTTATATATTATAGAGTTATAGAAAGAGACCTTCTAAAAACATTAAAACGTATTACTGGCACGCGAAACCTTAAATCAGAGTGAATAAATGAAGACACAAAAATAAATGTGACTTATGCAGCTAGCCGGCATAATGCAAATTGTGAATTTCACAACTGAACGTACCGTTTAAAATTCAACTATGTGATTATTTGAGCTAAAGCATTTATCTTTCATGAGTATTTGTGCTCATAAAGTTCAAATATGTGAGTCTTTATGGAAAGCAAATGCAAGAGAGTTGTGAACATGGTGAAATGGTAAGGCTTTTGATATTGTCTCACACAACCCTCTCATAAACAAACTAGGGAAATACAATCTAAATGGAGCTACTATAAGGTGGGTGCAAAACTGGAAAACCATTCCCAGAAAGTAGTTAGTTATCAGTGGTTCACAGTCAAACTGGAAGGGCATATTGAGTGGGGTCCCAGAGCGATCAGTTCTGGATCTGTTCAATATCTTCATCAATGATTTGGATAATGGCATAGAGAGTACACTTATACAGTTTGTGGACGATACCAAGCTGGGAGGGGTTGCAAGTACTTTGGAGGATAGGATTAAAATTCAAAATGATCTGGACAAACTGGAGAAATGGTCTGAAGTAAACAGGATGAAATTCAATAAGGACAAATGCAAAGTACTCCACTTAGGAAGGAACAATTAGTTGCACACATACAAAATGGGAAATGACTGCCTAGGAAGGAGTACTGCAGAAAGGGATCTGGGGGTCATAGTTGATCACAAGCTAAATATGAGTCAACAGTGTAATATTGCTTTTTAATTATTATTTATCATTATTATTATTTATTATTTATTTTGCAACAAACATTGTTCTGAGATGTATTAGCAGGAGTGTTGGAAGCAAGACATGAGAAGTAATTCTTCCACTCTACTCCATGCTGTTTAGGCCCCAGCTGGAGTATTGTGTTCAGTTCTGGGTGCCTCATTTCAGGAAAGAGGTGGACAAATTGGAGAAAGTCAAGAGAAGAGCAATAAAAATGATTAAAGGTCTAGAAGACATGACCTATGAGGGTAGACTGAAAAAATGGGTTTGTTTAGTCTGGATAAGAGAAGACTGAGGGGGGACATAACAGTTTTCAAGTACAAAAAAAGTTGTTACAAGGAGGTTGTTCTCCTTAGCCTCTGAGGATAAGACAAGAAGCAATGGGCTTACATTTCAGCAACAGTGGTTCAGGTTGGACATTAGGAAAAACTTCCTAACTATCAAGGTGGTTAAGCACTGGAATAAATTGCATAGGGAGGTTGTGGAATCTCCCTCATTGAAGATTTTTAAGAGCAGGTTAGACAAACACATGTCAGGGATGGTCTAGATAATATTTAGTCCTGCCTTGAGTGCAGGGAACTGGACTGGATGACTTCTCAAGGTCCCTTCCAGTCCTACGATTCTGTGATTCTGTGTTCCTGTCAGTGCCGCAGAGACAACATCGTTTTGATAGGACAAGCTGTTTTCTATTCTGGCTCATACATAATTAACAAAACTGTTAATTAAGTTCCAGTGGCTGGGCTCAGTTGAACGGAGTCACATAGGTATAACTGAAGACAGAATTTGGCTGGGAGAGTCTTCCACTCATTGTGATGAACAAGCCAAGAAGAGCAAGGATGATTTTTAGATTGCAGATGGCTGATAGTTTTTCTGGTTTCAGAGTAGCAGCCGTGTTAGTCTGTATCCGAAAAAAGAACAGGAGTACTTGTGGCACCTTAGAGACTAACAAATTTATTAGAGCATAAGCTTTCGTGGACTACAGCCCACTTCTTCGGATGCATATAGAATGGAACATATATTGAGGAGATATATATACACACATACAGAGAGCATAAACAGGTGGGAGTTGTCTTACCAACTCTGAGAGGCCCATTAAGTAAGTAGTTTTTCTAATTATCTTTTTATGGGTAAAATGATCGTATTTGATCCAGAAACCCTTCAGAGGCAAGAAACATGAAACTCTAGCATGCCATTTTTACAGTCAGTTTTTGGAGTACCTCAAAGTATCTGTCAGGACCTCCACTGTAAATCTAAAGTAAGTTTATATGGGGCAATATAAATATTTACATATAGAGTGATACTTGGCACACAGTGCAATGGCCATGAATAAGGTATGCAGATGATGGACTGGGCATCAAGAGACTTGGTGTTTATTCCCACCTCTGTTTCTGACTTGCCCTATAATCTTGGGCACTTCACTTCACCTCTCTGCACCTCTATTTCCCCTCCTACCTGTTGTCTGCCTTGTCTGTTTCGGTTGTAGTCCCTACCCTGGAAAGCTTCTCTCGTATGATGTGTACGTCTTCACTGGAGGAAAAAAGTGTTCTTATCTCATCTTACCTAACTTGGGTTAAACTAGTACTGAAGGCTTGGCTGGTAATTTGGGTTAGCAGCTCAAGTTAAAGCCTATAGGGAGCTGGGGAGCCTATGTCTTTGCTGCTGTTTTAACTCCCATTACCTAACCCAGGTTAAGAGCACATCTTTTTCTGCAGTGAAGACACACCCTATGTGATTGTATAGTGCCTAGCACAGGGGTCGGCAACCTTCCAGTTTGACTGTGAACCACTGATAACTAACTACTCTCTGGGAATGGTTTTCCAGTTTTGCACCCACCTTATAGTAGCTCCATTTAGATTGTATTTCCCTAGTTTGTTTATGAGAAGGTCGTGTGAGACAATATCAAAAGCCTTACCATTTTACCATGTTCACAACTCTCTTGCATTTGCTTTCCATAAAGACTCACATATTTGAACTTTATGAGCACAAATACTCATGAAAGATAAATGCTTTAGCTCAAATAATCACATAGTTGAATTTTAAACGGTACGTTCAGTTGTGAAATTCACAATTTGCATTATGCCGGCTAGCTGCATAAGTCACATTTATTTTTGTTTCTTGCTTGGATGATTTACGTCCTAACCAACATAACATGAATTGGGATTACAACTAAATATACACAATGCTGTGTAGGTTAGTTAAATTCATTTATTTAAATTACTACATAAACTGTAGTCAAAGTTTACAACTCAAACCATGTCTACACCAAGAATTCTTCCTTTTAGAAATTCACAAATAATTAGGGTGACCAGATCACCCAAGTCAAATATCGGGATGCGGAGGGAGGGAGGGTGACGCGGGGGAGGAGGGGAGAGGGGGCGCGTGGCGGGGGGGGAGGCAAAAAAAAAAAAAGTCTGGTCACCCTACAAATAATTGACAACAAATACATTCAAGATTTTCATATTCTGTTCACAGACAATACAAATCAGAAAGAAAAGGTGAAGTTTGCCAAATTATTTGTTGCAATCTATTCACTTAGCTCAATTACACACCACATACTAATCTTTAGCAGTGGATCAGGAGATTTTGCTAAATAATTAAACTTCTAGTATATGTTTCCATTTCTATTTGCAAAGCATGTGTCTTATTCTGAATTATCAATCACATGACACCTATTTTGCGATTAAGACTATAGATTTGGGCGAGGGCAGAGACAGATTTAATTTAAAAAGTCAGTTTGCAACTTTTGGGATTGCCTACTGATTGAACATGACAGAGTTCATCCCCATCTAACATGGTTTTCATTCTTATGCTGCATTGACAAAATGCATGAAGCTTTTTCTCTATCATTTTTCATCTCTATAAAATGGCGCAGAGCTGGATTTTAATGCAGTAAAAGATGAGGAAAAATAATTTCATATACGTCATGTGCACACACACACACAAAGTGACTCGGAAACTTCATTAATAACAAAGAGAGCTGTTGGTTTTTTTAGCCATCTATCAGGCCTCATGCTAGCTACAACAACACTGCAAGTCAGCAATATGTGAAAAGAAGATCTTGTGAAAAAAGAACTCATTTGTAATATCCAGCTTTAACGTTTTAATTGTGTTGACTAATTATTTGTTGTATAACCTCCGCCACTTATTCAAAATGACAACTAGACTAAGGCTTCAAAGCCTCAGGCATAATCTTATTATAAGAATTGTCTCATTCTTAAATCATTCTAATCTATGTTACCGTGAAGGATCAGGAGAATCAAAGAGGAATCCTCAAGCAGGCACAAGAGGGAGTACTTTTTAAAAATAAAATCTCTGATATTTCATTATAAATATCACTTACGTGGGAGATTTTCTGAGGCAGAAATGGCAGAGAGGCATCCCACAGACTTATTATGAAGCAGTGGAAACAGTGAGTAATGAAGAATTTATTTGGGAATTGGCTGGATTCCTAAGCTATTCATTTACAAACTGTTTAATGTTTGTTGGGGCTTTTCTGCCTTTTTTTTTGTAATAAAGATGCAGAATTTTGAAAGAAAGTATAATTTTTGCTTATTATGTGGTCTCGATTGAAACACTTTTCATCTTAAAAAAACAAGTTTGTTTTTGTTTGTTTTTTTGGCCAGGGAGGGGAATAGTTATACGACCCTGACTTCTTATCTAGGCTCCAGACAGGGAAAATCCAAAGAATTCTTTAAGGGCTTGATAAAGTCAATGAAAAAACTCCCATTGACTTCAGTGGGCTTTGCATCAGGCTTAAATGATTACATCTATCTAGTATTGTTGCATGCAGTATTGTTGTAGCTGTGTTGATCCAAGGATATTAGAGAGAACAGGTGAGTGAGGTAATATCTTTTATTAGACCAACTTCTGTTGGTGAGAGAGCTCTGTGTAAGCTTGGTCAGAAGTTGGTCCAATAAAAGATATTACCTCACCCATCTTATCGCTCTCACATCTATCTAGCGCATTCATCACCATAGTACTTAACTTGAGCTCTACTGTAGTACCCCAGAGCATCAAGTTCATAAGCATTTTATTGGCCACTTACCTCAAACCACTGCCCATGTGACTGCATTTTCAGGATGACACAGGGATCTGGCTTGGAAAGGGCATCCCGGTCTGATATGCCTTTGCATGCGACTCGCAGCTCTACTTTAGTCAGGCATGGGCTGCTAAAGATTCCCAGGGTATTTGCTGCTGATTCATAGATGTTGCTCATTTTCTGCATTCTCTGTTCTGTGAAGAGAGAAATGGGTTGATCAAAAACAATTTATCCACAGTGCAATCCTTCTGTTCACATGGAAGCTGATCCAATTCTGTGCTGTGCAAAAAAAAAAAAAAAAAAGACTTCCAATTTTATCATGGGTGAGATTCATAGCAAAGTCAAATGAAAATTTCTAGAGTTTTTCTAAACCCTGGAAGATGTCTAAATATAGAATAATAAATAACCTACAAAACTATCAAACTTTCACATTTATAAATTATTAGGCATGATTATTATGGTAGTGCCTAAAGGACAACCAAGAATGTGGCTCTACTGTGCTAGGCACTGTGCAAACACAGATGGTCCTATGTTGAAGAGCTTATAGTCTAAATAGACAAGACAGACATAGGGTGAGGGAAAGAGGTAGGACATACCAGCAAACTGTACAACATGATGGCACCAAACAGCATATTAGTTCCAGAGTTTATTTTGGGTTATGTGTGTTTGGTTAGGTGGGTATTAGCTAAATGGAAAGAAAAGTGAAGGGTAGGAGTGTGAGGGGACAGAGTGATGGAGGTGCAAGTATGGAATGAAACCGTGGTGAAGAGACTGTGAGGAAGGGGAATGGGAAGGGTTGAAGCAAATAGTCAGTCAGTACAGGGCAGAGAAAGTCCAGTCAAAACATAAATCAGATGGAGCCAAACTGAAACCCATCACCCTCACCCCAGAACTTTGGGAAGCTTCAGATCTGAAACTTAACTTCACAATTTTCAACCATCTCTATTTACAGCTGTATTTCTGCCCTTTATAATACATAGCAGCACTTTTCCCCAGGCTGAAGGGCTCATTGGATGTAATTCTGAACATGCCCTCAGAGTCCCTCTATTCAAACCAATACAACATTTTAATTAAATGAGTTTAGCCGTCCTTAGCTCAGTCTCCACTTGGCTGTACGTCGCTTAACAAAAGGTGTGTATTCACTTTAGTACTTCCACATAACCCTACAAAGGGAAAGCCCCTACCATAAAGACGCGACAGTACACATAAAACCTGAATTATATTTACTCTCTACTTCCCATCTTCCTCAGAGCACAATCTCCACAGGTCAGTGTTATATTTATGGCACAGGCAGCAGAGCAAAAGAATGTATATGGGCGAGTCTCATCATTATGGATTGTACGCTCTTCGGGTTGGGAACCATGTCTTAAGAGCTTGTACAGTGCCTGAAAAAATGGGGTCTAAGGGCACTAGCTTAATACAAACAATTAAACAACTATCACCACTCATATTGCAGCTCTAGCTTTTGTTGCCCACAGTCTAACAATGAAGCAGTGGCATCAAAACTGTGATGTGATCTATTGTGCCAATAAGGAATATTGGACCATTTTAGTTCAGTCATGTCATGTCTGAACTTCACAGGTTAATTTGACCTCTCAAATCGGATTCCTCTAATATGTGGCTTGCTATTGTTCAGGTTTTTTTCCCCCCCCAAGATAAGAGCTATAAACGAGTAATTTCACACTCTGCTAGAGAGCAGGATTAACATTACCAGATTATCAATCTGTTTTCTGTGCTCTCTTGAAATCCTCCTCGCTGCCCTCCATGCAACACCCCTATTTTCAGAGGTTCATGTCTGTGGAGAATTGTTTTGATAAAAGCTAACATTTGGTAATTTGGGAAGGAAATTAAAATTGTCCTTCCATTCAGAGTTCAAAAACAATCTGAGCACATCCACAGTATCACCATTAATCTAAAAAGGCACAATTAGTTCAGAAACTTTCAACATTCACAATGAGGAGAGGACAATGACAAGCCAATGCAGAACTTTGAAAGAACGCAGATTAAATATAGGAACACATGTCTAACTGATGAAGCAGAACTCTCTCTCTCTCTCACTAATGACAGATGTGTGTTGTCTATCTACTACAATTCCTCAAATCATTTTCTATCCTCGTCATGGGCAAAAAACTAACCTTTTCATTTCACTGGCTGTTCCAAAATACTGGGGGTGAGGGCTGGAATTCAGTTTAGGTCAAACGAAATTCAAAAACTGAAAAACTTCAATGGATTTGAAAAAAAATCTATTTCAGGTCAAACAAAACATGCTTAAATTTGACTCAAAATGGATTTTTTTTTTTTTTTTTTTTTTTGCATTTGTAAAGGGCTAGATAGCAGCAGTGGCTTCCCCTAAAAGCCTTAGCCCAGTGGTTAGAACATTCAGCAGGGATGTGGGAGACCTAGGTTCAATTCCCCCTTCTGTCTGAGAACGTGAACAGATTTGAAGTTGGATCTCCCACCTTGCAAGACAGTACCCTGACAGGTGTCTATCTCTGGTGTTGAAGCTGTTCCTCTTTGTATAAATAGCCATTGAAGCAGGGAGTTGAATTTTGAACTCCCACACTCTAGGTGAGTACTCTAACCACCCGGGCTAAAAAGTGATTTCACACCTCTTTCCCTGGCCCAGTGATTACTCCTTTTTGTTATGAATGACTATGAAATTTGTTTGTTTATTGTGTTAGTTTTACTGAAACTATTTGGCTAATTTGTGTCAAATACCTGAATAGTTTTTGGTCAACTGAAACTACATTTTTTGTTGAAAAATATTCACCCAGCTCTAGTTACAACCCAATGACCCAATAACCTACTAAATGGTTACCAGACTTTTGCAAGTCTCTGGGTCCTATGTGCTTCTAAGTCAACTGGGTCTGGGTAGAATCTAGTCACTGTTTCTAGCTCTGGGTCTTTAATGCACACTCCTAGCCTTAGACTTCTTGCCTGATACCCTTTCTTGGAACATGGGTGCCAGCACTCAGCTACCCTAGACTCCAAAATCAGTGTCTGGGACTCCCAGTCTCTTCAAAGGCTCCCGCAGAGACCCGCTTTTGCTGGGAGTCCTCTGTTCCTTCTAGAAGCCCAATGTGGTAGGAATGGAGTCTTAGCAAAGGAATATCTTAACCACAATCACTTTCCTCTTAAAAATCACTTAATGTTACAGCTCTTTGAAAAACAACAGAAGTCCTGAGATGCACTTTTCCCTGGTCTGATCTCACCCCATCTGTGTGTCTGAGGTTGGTCAACATTTCAGGCCTGGTGGAATCCATCCTTCCCATTCTCCCCTGAACATCCTGCATGTGGCAATGCTCGGCTCCCCACTGCCTAGCGTAGCACCCCTTCTTAAGTAGTCTCTGTCTTCTTTTGCCATGTGCTTAGCTGGAAATCTCTAATCCCTTCCCCCAGTCAGGCTTGTCACACTGTATAGAAAACCCATTGTTCCATAGGGGTCTGCCAGTAGATGAAAATCATTCAAGGCTATTAACCCCAGATTGCTGCCTTGATAGCTTCTCTGTGGTAGTCCTCCAAAGAGGGATAAAGTGCCTTTCCTGGGCAGGGCAGCTGCCTAGAATGCACTTCAATAAAGTGCCTTGCGTAAGTTAAGACCTGTGTTCAGCACATAATCCAAAATGGTGTTCCTAATCCAAAATGGAGTTCACAATTTGATACACACAAATCCCAAAGTCATGATTGTGGGGGGGGGGGGGGACTGTGACATGTGACAGTATGAGTAATTAAAGCTCTAGTTCAGGAAAGTCTTAAATATGTGCTTAAGTCTCTCCCTATTCAAGAACCGCATGCTTAAGTCAAGCAGCATGCCACAAAATACCACAACCCAAACTGCAAAATATGGCAGAACACATTGTTCAAATTTATAGCATCTTCTGGTCTATATTTAATTTGTCATTACAACCATCTTAGACAGGGTCTGAGAACAGCACATGTTTAAATGCTGTTGTGAATAGGGATCTAAAGAAATTAATATAGCTGACCTTTAAAGGTGAACTATAGGTGACATTTTAAGAGTTTGGTTTGGATAGCACCCAAAAATTTGGAGTATGGATGGGCTTATTAAAGTGTGTCTAATTTTGCCCCCCCCCGGAATGTTATATACGTAACTCTGACTAGCACAGATACCCTAAAATGGTTGTAATCACAAATTACAAGTACACCAGCAATAGTATAAACTTAACCAATATATTCTGCAATTTATTGCTGTGTGGATTATATCATTGTGTGGGATGCTTCTCAGTTAAGTGAAAGGCATATCACAAGCTGACTTGCACAGCTGTGGTTTGAAAACAAGAGGGGATGGACCAGAGACTCACACGGTCACCTCTATTCTGAAGCATTCAAACAAGCCCAAAATTTGTGAACCACTGCTTTGAAGGGAAGAAGATCTCTAGACAGTATGTTGTTGAGGTCGGGTAGGTCAACTACACACCCCATCAGACACTTGGAACAAGTACTACCAAAACCAAAAATCCAAAACAACATGCAGTAACTTTTAAAAAGATATTAAAGCTGTGAGTAACTAACAGAGTTGGTAAAATCTATCATATGGCTAAAAATTACATGAAAAATCATGGCCACAGTGAAGTCAACTGGCGTTTTGCCATTGACTTCCAGGACTCTCTCTCTATTTCTTATGTATCCTTGTTCTATCCCACACAAGCTTCAGTCAGCTATGGCTGAGAGAAGACTGAGGGGGAGATTTTCAAAGGCACAAACAGCAGTTAGATGGCTAACTCCCACTGAAAATCAAGTGGAGTTTGCCAGCAAACTGCCACTTGTGCCTTTGAAAATCTCTGTGTGCCCCTGTAACCCAAACTCATTCAGGAAGTTCTGCAACAATCTCATCCACTACATTTCAAGATATTTTTATTCCTCCGCTATTTCAGTATTTAAATTGATTTGAAAACCAGGTTAATTTTACATCATACACATTTTACATCACTACTGCACAAAGGATGAAATTTCAGTAATCAGTTGATGATGATTAATGATTAACTTAAACCAGATAACTTCAAAACTAGCGAGAAAAAAATCCTGAGAGTAAGAGATGTATTTTTCCTCCACCCCCAGCAATCATAGGCTTTTTTCTGAATGGTGAGTAACTATAAAGTTATATCCCTTTTTAATACCTCAGCCTTTTCCTCAGTTCTTACAAGTACTAAATTTATCAACGAAAAAGATCAAGTTGCAGCCTTATTCTTTTGTTCCATTATATTCTTCTCTTTATATAATCACCAGTTTGGGTTGCTCTACTGATGTCATGTTACCAGGAAACGGGGGACTCATAAAATAGATTTTGAGCCTACAATATGTGGCTAAAAAAAGTATTATTTTTATGGTTCACTTAGAAGTTAGCCTATTATGCAATCTGATAGTCAATTATACAGATATATCCTTGATAGAGGAATAAATTAGAGTATTCATTTTTGCTTGCTACACAATCTTCTCTCTTTGCTTCATTAGTACTTCATTATTCCTTCGAAGTTTATATGGTTTTTGTTCACTGATGAACAGCTACCTTTGAGGGGGAGAGATGGAGTGGATACAAAAGACAAGTGGACTAAGTGGGATGTGAAAGTACCCTCTAGGGTCACATCATGCTGAATTTTTTTGTTCACTGCCATATTCATTCTATTTCATTCCTCTGAAGAAGAGTAAAATGGTGCCTTAGTCAGTGATATGTTGCCAATATTTCAACCCAGGACATCCATATGGATTTTCCTCATTAGCCAGTGATAAACCACATGGACCTTGTAGAGGGGAAATGCAGGTGAAAGGCATGGAGAATTTCTTTATAAGTTTTTCTATGTAAACATAATTTCTGCCTCTGAGGAAAAAGTCAACACCAACTGGCAAACAAACTTACTGATATATTTACCAGTATATGAAACTGTATTATACTAGAAATGTTTACACTTTACATGTTCCAAAAAATATACTGAGTATATTGATAGCATAGGACAGGGTTTAGCTTGTTCAATTTGAAATCAGGAAAGCAGGGGAGACAGTGAGGATCTTAGAGCATGGGTTAAGTTTCCCCCTCAAGAATTATTTTGAAAATACCCAACATCTGGTACAATCAAATGCATTCTAGGAGACAACAATTTGTTCTTTAGAAATAGATTAATGAGCGCTGGGGATAAGTCATCACTGGCAGGGATGATTAAGTAGTCAGGCCCAGATCCACAAAGGTATTTAGGTACCTAAATTCCAGACTTAGGTGCCTAAGTCTTGTGTTTAGGTGCTTAAATTCCAGTTTTGTCTCAATGAGATCCATAAAAACTCCTACCAAACCCTATAGGTACCTAAACTCACTCAGCACTTAAGTTTTTAGAGTAAAGGTTTCCTAGGCACCTATGTTTCAGACTCTGGGCATGTGCACTGCTGCCTTTCTCCAGGTGTCTGGACACCTATCTCCCAGCTAAGCCCCAAAGCAATTCATGAGCTTGGGGAAGATTGGTGTTCAGACTCCTAACTCACATGCAGGGCCCAATCTGATAGGTGGTTTCTGAACACTCTGACCACATCGTGTTCCATTCAAAATCCAGGGAGGGGAATGTGGTGGTAGTACTGCCCACCTTATAACTTTTAGCCTAGAGCTTAGAGCACTGGCCTGGGATATGCCCAATGACTATTCCACTGTGGATAAATGCTTAAATAGTCATTGGGCCAGAGAGAGAGAGAGAGAGAGATACTCTGTAGCCAGTAGTTAGAGTACACACCTGGGAGGTGGGAGACACCAGGTCCAACATCCCAGCTCCAAATCACTCTTTCAGTATTTATCCAAAGTGGAACAGCTTAAAACAGGATAGCTTGAGGGAGCTCAACATCAGACTATCCCATAGCTCAGTGGTTAGAGCACTCCCCAGAGAGATGGGACACCCCTGTTCAAATGCCTTCTCCCCCTCCAGCAGAAAGGATGGAATGGAAGCTAGGTCTCCCACAAACCAGGTGAGCACTCTAACCACTGGGCTAAAAGTTATAAGGTGAGAAGCACGTCCTCCTTCAGCCGTTTTGCATGGAGCAAGGCAGCTGCCTAACTCATTCCCGCAGAAAGTGGCTTAGGTTCCCATTCGTAGATCTCTAGCAGAGATAGACACTTACGTATTACTTTGTCATTTGGGCTACAGGAAGGTGCCTATCTCCAAGAGAAGGGTGGGGATTAACACACACACCTCTGTTTGGCTTCTTCCATTCGATAGCTAAGGCAGCTCCACACCTATTATGCTGGCATTTGTGGATGGTATTCTATGGTGCTTCTCTCTCCCCATTAACTGTATAGGGAGCCTAGGATCCTAAAAAAACAACAAAGAGTCTGGTGGCACCTTAAAGACTAACAGATTTATTTGGGCATAAGCTTTCGTGAGTAAAAACCTCACTTCTTCGGATGCATCTAGGATCCTAACTCATCTTGGAAGATCACCGTATTGTTCCTGTGATTTTCTAGGCACTTAAAAGTTAGGTGCCATGATGCTCAGTGTTGCAACAGCTAAGTATCTTTGTGGGTCCCACTCCAACTGCTTAGATTGAAAGCTCTTTTTGTTCTGTGTTTGTACAGCGCCAAGCATAATGAGCCTGGTTTATGACTAGAGCTGCTAGGTGCTACGGTGACAGATAATAAGTAATAACAGAGAGGCAGTGAACTCTTATCAGATCACCTCAACCTTTCCTTCAACTGTGCGGGGACATTTTTTATGTGGGACTTCCAAGAATCCTCTTTCTGGTGTACGCAGCTTCAAGTAGTGTGGCAATTGTGTATAGTCCAGTTTTAAAGGTGCTGTAATCATTCTGGATGTAGAGTTCAAACAATCTTGGCAGTTGCAGCTGGAATTGGTTGGATGCTGAATCTCAAAAAGTGGGGCCGATAGAGCTTCTAGGCTAAGGGCCTTCTGGCTGTAGTCCTGATGCGAAGTCCACAGCAGTCTTTTCATTGATTTAAATGGGCTTTTAATCAAGCCCTGTGTTACATTGATTATACTGTTACATTGTTTTTTGTGGTTGATTTTATCCAGCTAGAGTCACTGTAGTTAAATTAAAAGGCAATATTGACTGACTGGATTTTGAGAGACATACCGCCTTGCTGCAAATCAGTGGTTTTTAGATGCTTTTATATCACAGTAAATAAGGTTGAGCTCATATTCTGAAAATTAACACGTGCATCCATTCTTAAATATATGCCATACAACAAGATGAATTATTGGTTTTAGGTCAAGTTCTGTTCTCAGATATGCATGGACAGCTCATTGAATTTGATGGGAAATGTGTGCTGTATAGGAGAGAAAATGGGTCTTTTTATACTGTTGCACACCTTAATATCACCATGAAGTAACCATTTATATGGAATCATGGCTCCTTTTATCTTGGTTTTAAAGATTAATAAAGTAGTTAGGTTAAAAATAAATAATCAATTCAAATTTTTACCCAAAATGAGGACCAATCTTCAACCAAATTCTCTTTCAAAATGAATGTGAACTAGCAAATTTAGGACCTGTAAATCACATCCCTGCAGTTCCATCAGTGATATTAACAGCAGACACTGTAGTGTTCACAAACTTGGGTGCTTTTACCACCAGGTCATCTAATCCCATTGACTTAAATGACAAAGGAATACATCAAAGCAACATGGGCAAAACGTTTTACTTGGGAGTCCAGAGTTAATTTAGGTACCTAAATCTATATTGAAATAAATGGGAACTGCAGGTGCTCAGCACTTCTGAAGACCCGGCCACTGATTTAGGTGCCTTATTATCTATTAAGATGCCTAAGGTTAAGCACCCAAGTTTAAAAACATTGGCCTGGCTATATATCTGGAGTACATTGAAAACTAAATGTGTCTTTGTCCCCCTCTAGCATCTGGATAACCTAAAGAGGTCTATGAATCTACTAATGCCTTCAAGCTAAAGCTCAAGTAATAGCTGCTCATGCCTTTAGATCCCCATAGAGCACCTGACCAGGTCAACTGCTGGAGCTTCAGGGATTGAAACCTGGGAGCTAAGGATCTTAATGCATGAGCCTTATTGCTTGGAGTAAAGGTCTATCTATAAGTTTGAAGTCAATAATAAATTCCTAAAACTTGATGTGGTTTAGTCATTAGAGGTGGGACAGAGAGAGAGTTGATTAGTGTGCTATGCTAGCAACCAAAATGACACCATTTAACATTCCAGAAAATGGCTTGCAAGGTAGATTAAAATATCTATTGATGTGTCATGCACTCAATTCAAAGCTATGTGTATAGTGCACCACAAAATTATAACAGGACTTTCAGTTTATTATGAAATAAGTTCAAAATGTTTATCTGAAGCCAACCTTTATATTTTCCTCTGCCCTTTCTGCCTCATTCTGCCCTCCTACACATGCAAAACAAGTGGGAACTTGTATCTGCAGCTGTCTAGGCTAAGTGCAGAGGGACTGCTTCCCAACAGCATCTTGGCATAAGCAAGCAGAGAAATATACATAGTCTGCCTTGAGTTCAGTTCCGTGGATGTACTGAACGTAAGCTAACAAGTGGGTGGAGAATGGGAAAGATACTGAGATAAAAGGCGCTCACTGATGTGTCCTGCATTTTGAAACTGGGTTTGATATTTAGAAACCTATACTCCAGACCAAAGGACAAGCAGATGGATTTAGAGTTTTGATGTTTCCTGACACCATATGTTGAGGGTTGTATTCTGAATCATTTGTTTTACTGGCATCCTGGAAGTGAAGAAGAGGAATCAGAGGGAGCAGGTAACAGCTGTCTGCTTCTGCATTAGTAAACACAAAGGCTGTGTTTCAAAAACAGCTAAATGACATGTCCAGGCTGTGTAGCAGTGGGGAATACTAATCATGGGGCTGTATGAAATGAAGCCTGTTGATGAAAATCCTTCCAATTAGCACAAGAGCTAAAGGCTCTAAAAGTTGCCGTGGTAACTTTTCCCATTTATATATATTTATAACTCATATGCAGTAGACAAGCTTAGCATTCAAAGCATATGAGCAGTTGAACTTCAATTTCTAGATTATTAGGAGTTGAAGCTCATTTATCAGTAGAAAGATAGAGACAATGTATGGAAAACAAAGATCACAATGGAAAGACACCCATTGACTTCTGTGGATTTTGAATCAAGCCCTGGGTGTCTCCACTTGAAGTGATATTAGGACAAGTTGTAGCCAACACAAAAATAGAAACATCCGTCCTTTTATACAGAACCCAATAAGATCAGATCCTTTGTCTTACGTACTATAGTTAGTATACCATATCATCACCTGGCCCTCATGATAATGACAGGAACATTAGGACATGGAAGTCTCCAAAGGTGCAGTTAGCAAACACTTCAATGTCGATAATTTGGGGCCTGATCCAAACCCTATTGAAACTTCCCATTGGCTTCAATGGGTTTTGTATCACTTTCTTGGATCCTTCCAGGCTCCTATTGTACTTTCCACTACCATGAGGCCAAGTGGTATAAAGTAGAATAACTGGAAGATACAAAAATCCATACATGTTGGATGTAAAGGGAAAGCAATTCAACAAGTTGCTCCAGTCTTCTAGTGGGTAAACTTCAGCAGAATATATGTAATCTACTCATTTAGTGGGTTAATATGGCTCAAGTTAGTTATCTTTATTAAAAAAATTAAGTTTGGCAAATATTACACAGACTACTAGTTCTCAGCCTTGTAGGTAGCTACGCCAGTTGCCTGGATTAAGGCCTCAGTATTAAAAGTCAGTGCCCATCGCCTCCTGTTCAACTGCCTGACTTCTGTTCTATAGGGAAGCATGAGTTATTTCAAGCCAAATTTTTGTGTACCTGGGCTCCTCTGCATCTTAGAGTATGTGTCGTTGAGGAAGAGATGATCCACCAGCACACTGACTCATTAAGGCCCTGATTTACCAAGATAATTAAGCAAGTGCCAAATTTTGAGCACATGCTTAGTTAGGCACCTGCTTAAGTACCTTGTTGAATCTGGGCCCAAGGTAGGCAGGAAGGAGGGAGGCCAGAGTACTAGTCCTGCTGAAAAGAATAACCAGTACAATCAGAGCCAGTCCTAGGCATAAGCAGACTAAGCAATTGCTTAGGGCTCCAAGAGGCTCAAGGGGCCCCCCTATTAATTATTAGTATGTGTTGTGGGGGGGGGGGGCACAAATAGTCCTGCTTAGGGCCACCAATGGGCTAACACCGGCACTGTGTGCTATTAATGTGTGCCAGTGATTAGGAATCACTAACAAACCACAGAAACGAAGTCTCCCCTCACTGCACTTGTTAGTTCTCACTGTAATTTATCGCTCAACAGTGCTTTGCACTGCAACTCTTTTCAGAGGATCTGAAAGTGATTCATTAAGATTCATTTTAAAACATACCTTTGTGATGTCCATATAACGGTACCCTTTCACAGGTGAATGAACCAGAGAAGAACAGAGAGGTTAAGAGATTTATTTGTTCATTCTCTCTCATGGTCCTTTTTTTATTGGTTATAATGGGAATGCAAGTCTCCTCTCTCATATATACATAAAGATAATTTTCGTGTGTTTGGTATCAGGCTCTGACGAAAACTCTCACCTGGACTGAAGTCTTATGTAATATATGAACATTAGAAATGCTTTTCAAAAATGCCATGACATGCTAAAGACAATATTTAGGGTGGGGGGGCTTACTTTTTACATGCGTGTTAATGCATCCCCCCATTTGTGATTTGTAGTAGCAGCACACACTTCGCCTGTTTGGCTAATCAGCACACTATTCTATTCATTATTTTCTTTTGTGGTCTGGATAGGAATTAGGTTTTTGAGAGATTGGGAACCGAGCCAAAGACTCCTGACTTCCAGCCCCTTCTCTAACCACTGCACAAGGCTATTTCCTAAAAGTAGCAGCTAATTTACCCTTTACATCCCAGCTCTGATCAACTTCTATATTTATATAAATTGCTACAAAAATTAAAATGAGGTAGTTAATAATGGCAAAATGCAAAGTGTCGACACCAAGTTGAATATAAATTACCATTTAATGAGAGAAGTTGATAGGTTAAGTGGATCCTTCCAAAGGAGAGAAAATGCTGTGAAAAATATTTTTTATCCCTCTTGATTCTTTGAGACTCAAGCAACAATCCAAAAAGATGATTTCAAGTGACAGTTACTGAAAAACTGCAGAAACTCTTCACAAAATGAGCAACAGAAATGAATTCAATAAACAAGGAGGATCAGGAGAATCCTTGATTGTGTTATTGCAAACATCGGACAGCTCTCATACCATAGGTAATTTAGTCTGGCAGAAGGGTAGAAGGTCTCAGAACAAAATGCTGACAGTGTAAATGGAAATATACACACACTGACAATTCAAAAGGACTCATCATAGAAAAAGCTGGTTCAATTACAAGGGTATAAAAGAAAGCCACTGGAAGGAAATTAAGACATCTGATATATGACAAAATAAGGTATAAGAATGTATCACATCTACCTAATACTTTGTTTCACCTAAATGAGAGAAAACCACATGAATAGCTAAGACACTGATCCTGCAAAGAGTTGCGCACATACTTAGTTTTATATGGGGTGAGTAGTCCCATCGAAATCAACAGATTTACTCTCAGTGTGTAATGTCTAGTGTGATTAAGTTATTTCTATATCAGGGCCTAATGATGTACTTTCCTTTACAGATGCAAGCTTAAGATTTCACCTTGTTACCAAAATGTGTAGTAGACACCACTGTGGTCTCTCTCTCTTCTGAACCAATGCAACAGTTGGTTTGACCCTATGCTGTCGTAATCTGTAGAAGTTCAGAAAACTGGAATGTATTAAAATCTAGAGGCAGGAGAAAATTATATTTCAAATAGCTCAGAAAAATCTGAACATCTTTTACAGAGATAAATGCAGACAAACTGGTCGTTTTCTGTAGGAAGACAATAGCAGGTAGAGGTCAGAGATGTATGAACACACTTTCAGCTGGTGGAGTCAGAGGGGACAGAGGGTCACAGGGTCTGGTCCTCCACAGGCTTGGATTTTACAGGTAAACAGTGAAACTCTGATTTACGTTGATTGCACTTGTATCAGTTACTAGATTTACATCCACCTTTCCTGTGGCAAGCTGGTTTACAGCATGCTTTACGTGTAGGGAGGGTATTTTAATGCTGTTTATATTATTACTACTGTTCCTCTAGTAGTCAGCGTATAGCTTCTCAGTATTGTTTCTACTTAGGTTCTCATACCACATCATCAGTGTGGTGTTATAACATGATAGTTGAGTGCATCTTTTTGGGAACATTGTAGGATCCTGGTTGAAAAGAGGTTGACTCATCTGCTGGGATACAAGAACAATAGCTTCCACCAGTAACAACCATTATGCCTTCAAATTAAGTCTTGCTTCCATGACTCTGGTTGTGCAAAATCTTCATTTAAAGTCCAGTATTGCCAACCTCAAGCATTCAAAAATCATGAGTCAGGCTCCCCAAAACCATGAGATTTGTAAAAATAATAATAATAATAATAATAAAAATGTTGGTGCTCTTTTTATTTGCCTTCTGGTTTCTTTTTGAACATTTTACCCTCTATGTTTCTAGGAAAATAAAGTGTTATTGTTGTCAATCTCATAATAGAGACACTGCTGGGAAAGAGAGATACCTCTGAGCCTTTTGGAACATTTCCACAATTGGATTGTCCCTAAAACTTTTTTTGTAAAGGGAACTGATGAACATATACAGCAGATTTGTTCTTCCTGTGAAATCTAAATGTCACCATCAATCTTTGTTAGCAGGTACCAACAACAAAAGGGTAAAAGAATTCAGCTCTGCTGTTTTGTGCAGTGACTAAATAATGCACCTGAAATTAAGTAAAATCCAATAAGGAGACACGCCATGTTATTGGAAGAAGTTCCATTGCTGACAGCCACACAAATTATTGCACAGAAAGGGCTCTAGATATTGTTGATCTTGACATTAAACACAACGCTATTTGGTAGGGGAACAGCACGTGAAAATTCACATTGAACAATCAACGGCTGTAGGCTCCAGGCAGATAGCACGTTTGCACCTTGTGTCTCTGCTATTTTGATCAGCATTTAAAAGGCAAACAGAAATAAATGGTCAAAAGCTAAATGTCCTAGTCACTGCAGTAGGCTTGATCAAGGTAACTAATAATGCAAGTGCTCCATGAATTTAGATTTTAAAAGCAGTCCTGAGCTTTCTCCCAGATCCTGTAATCACTGTCAAAGTGATTTCCCCTCTACCCCTCCCAGCTGCTTCATAGAAAATCATCAGCCTTTGAAGGAAGCATAAAAATAGAAAATATCACCTGACCGCAAGTTTTCGGTTCTTCAAAATGTTGTTTTAATATCAAAGACAAGAGGGCAAATTCCACCGAAAGATCCTTCCCTGTTCATTGTATGTTTCGTCTTTGGAAATCAGGTGTCGCATTTTAAATGGGAACATGTGTTACGGTCTTAGGAAGTTGCTTAGCTTTAAGCTCTTAATGCTGTACACTGTATAAAGCACAGCTGGAGAGTTTAAGGTATTTGATGCACCAGAAACAATGCTTACTGAAGAGACAAAAACCTATATTTACCCAGCTTTAAGGACCTGATTCTCATTTGTACAAAGATCCCTTTCCACCACCACTCTGGTAGTGAAAAGAGGTCTTGCAGCGGGTGAAAATGTAATTAAAAAAGGAATATTATTTCCAAGCAGCCAGTGGGAGAGGGGACTCCTCCCTTGGTTAGATTCCCCCGCCCCAAAACTCAAATTTTCCTAAGAAGACTGCTATGTGATTTTTTTCTTTTTGGGATGAGAGGGGGAGGATGAGATGAGAACCGTACATCAGATCAGAATAGCATAAGAAGGAGCTGAAAAATTCACAGCTATGCAACTACCACCACTAGTGCCAGCCAGTGAGTCCACACGGAGTTGATTAACTCTCCAATGACCATATTTTCAGAATCAAAAGCTGGGATACTTTTTGCAGCAACATTTTTAGTGTAGCAAATTACTCGTGCCAGAGACAAAAGTTCACTCTTAAAAAAAGTATGCTAGTGTCACTACTGTGAGCTTCAGACTCAACAGCAACACTTACATATTTTTTTCAGAAAGCACTTTTTTAAATAACCTAGTGTCTGCTTGAGTTTATATTAAACACTGTACAAATGCCATCAATGCTCACACTGATCAAAAGGTCTGCCTTAATAAAATAAGACGTTCAACTTTTAACTGAACGCTTCTTCCATGAGACTGTTTATTCCTGGTAAATAGAACAAACTTTACTTCAGACAGCAAGAGCAAGAGCAATGGTCTTGAACAAACAATTCTTGAGTTAAAAAAAGCTTTGATCGATTGAAAAAACAGAACATTATAGGTATCCTAAATATGGGTGGTGGAACACCAGGACATCAGAATAAAAAGTGGGACTTTCCTGGAAAACACGGAACGTAGCCAGATAAAAGTACGGAATTTGACTGATAAGCAAATAGGGCTCTATCAGCTAGATTAAACCCAAAATAAAATGGCAGGCCTCCCACAGGATGGCTATTTGGATAACAGAAGTCAAAATAGACCACAGTGGGTGTAGTGGTAAATACTTAAATTATGCTGGGTGTTGGGCAAACTTAGAAAGGAGACAGTTCTTTCCCAGAAGGGCAAATTACACAGGAATAAGAAAATAACAAAGTAAGGGAAACATGAATGCCCTACCTGACCCCCGACCCCATGTGTCCAGCCAGGTTACCTATTGGTTTGAAATATGAATATATATATATATATATATATACACACACACACACACACACACACACACACACACACACACACACACACCATTGAATAGAAAAAATACAAAGGAAGGTCTTATAAATCCTGAGGAAAGATAATTTCTGTACTTTACAGAAATTCAAATCATTCCTTTAAAGTGAAAATAAAGGTGCAAAACCAGACACTTCCTGTAAATGAGACCACAGCACCTTCTCACAATTACCATTCTCCTCTCAATACTCAATAGACATTCGGCACTTGATTGAAAGGAGCTTGTAACACCACATTCACATCCCCTCTCTCTAGAGCAGAAACACCAAAATGGTGATGCTCAGAATCCTGACACTTATATAAAAAGGATGTCATTTCCAAAATCAAGGTGGAAAAGACTCAGTGTATGTGTCCCAGGAGTAACCATGCTAGCCTTTCTCACGAAGAGTACCACTGATGAGTAAATTGTAGTTCTTCTGCATATTTGGAGCTCACAGCACTAAAAACCAAGAACAGTGTACAACACAGAAACTAAGCGCTCAAAGCAATCTGTTCCCTATACAGATATTTATGTCTGGATTTTAATTTTAAACTAGCAAACAAGTATGTTTTATATCTGTAATTAACCAATAATCTATATGCACAAATACTTCATGCAAATGCCACCACATCAATAATCAGTACCCAGATTCTAGAGTATCTGCAATACATAGGAACTTCAAAAACACATTAGATCTTTTTCCCTAACTGTTCACTGATCCTGTGCACGTTTCCAACTGTAATGATGTCAAGTGGCTTGGTAACTTTAAAAAACATTAATTCATATAACTGCTTGTGCTATGCATGAAAGGTCTTTGGTTTACATAAGGGTCACATGAACCTACACAAGGTCTCTTATACAAAATGTTAGGTGAGAATAGAACTGAAAGGTTCCTATGAGTCTGGAACCCAAGGCCTCGCTGTCCTTCTCCTTTCTAGGAGAAGGCCTAAACCTCAGACTGGTATAAACATACTTAAAAAAAAATAAGCTAGACTTAAACAACAGCAATATAATTAATAGAAAAGTGTGTTTTCCCACAATATTTTGAGGTAAATTCTCAATAACAGGACCTCAAAGTAATTGAAGGCATCAAAAAGCTGACAAATATCTCTCTTTCTGCTCCAGATACATTATGAGCCATCGAACCCAGCTCCAGAGACTCTTGAGGAAAGTATTGCAAAACTCCTCAATCATTCTGAAAATACTGAGCCCTCATATACGGTCCTGTCATTTTGTTAATCATAAATTATGTTTGCCACACGGAATAATAATTCAGTATTAGCCTGACGATTGATGTATGAAGTGTCCTCTGTCCCACAGCAAGGATGCAAATTATATACATTTTTGCCTGGTGCAAAGATTTGGTTATATGAACATCCTGCTGCTCATGTGCTGAAGCACTGATTCTATAATTATGTTGAATCCATACGCAGAGTGGTTAGTTTTCAAAACTGTCCCAACTTTAGAGAAAATACATCAGCAGATGACTGAACAGGAATATTATGTCAGACTCATACATCAAAGTAAGCTGTTGCTTGGATGATGCATTACACTAAAATTATTCCTATATATCAGCAGAGTATTGTTGTTCTAATGATGCATTTGTGTAATACATTATTAAAGTGAGACACAACAATGATGGATACCTCAGAAGTTAGCTTAATTCAAGGGAGAAAGAATCCAGGTGCAGATTCAGTCATTACAGGATGAAACCCATCACACATACGGCATAGTGAAAGACACCTTCTTGGCACCAGGTGAAAAGGGTGAGACTAAAGTAGATTTTCTGACAATATTTCCAGTGCCTCAGGTTCTGAGTTTGACCCTGTCCAGGGACGTGGGCATTTCTGAATAGGATGAACACTGATAACACTGGTCTACAATTTTTTGAGAAGTCATCTGCTTCAGAGATAAAATGTGCTATTTATTATGTATTTTGATGTGCTGAATTCAAATATGACAATTAAAACAACTGATTGGCTACAGTTTCTAAGATATTTAAGTTTTTACATTTTATGTCTATGTATATTGTGTAGATAGTAGAGTTTTAATCATAAATTGTAAACCTAGGTCTTTTCATGTGTTTATGGTTGCTTTACATGATAATATTTCACCTGTCCTGTTTATGTAACACTTTAAAAATCAGCAAAAGGGTTATATAAATAAAATTTATTATGAAACAAAAGGCACAAAACTATTATGTACATAATTTAGTCCTATTCAGTGTCTACTCGGCGCTTCTTGGCTTGTCTCTTGTATTCATTAAATGGAGCATCTCTTGTCACTGTCCAGCAATAGTCTGCAAGCATTGATGGGCTCCATTTGCCCTGATAGCGTTTCTCCATTGTTGCAATGTCCTGGTGAAATCGCTCGCCGTGCTCGTCACTCACTGCTCTGCAGTTCGGTGGGAAAAAAATCTAGATGAGAGTGCAAAAAATGTATCTTTAGTGGCATGTTGCAACCAAGGCTTTTGTATGCCTGGAGGAGGTTTTCCACCAACAACCTATAGTTGTCTGCCTTGTTGTTTCCGAGAAAATTTATTGCCACTAACTGGAAGGCTTTCCATGCCGTCTTTTCCTTGCCTCGCAATTCATGGTCAAATGCATCATCTCGAAGAAGTTCACGAATCTGAGGACCAACAAAGACACCTTCCTTTATCTTAGCTTCACTTAACCTTGGAAATTTTCCATGGAGGTACTTGAAAGCTGCTTGTGTTTTGTCAATGGCCTTGACAAAGTTCTTCATCAGACCCAGCTTGATGTGTAAGGGTGGTAACTAAATCTTCCTTGATTCAACAAGTGGTGGATGCTGAACACTTTTCCTCCCAGGCTCCAATGACTGTCGGAGTGGCCAATCTTTCTTGATGTAGTGGGAATCTCTTGCACGACTATCCCATTCGCAGAGAAAACAGCAGTACTTTGTGTATCCAGTCTGCAGACCAAGCAAGAGAGCAACAACCTTCAAATCGCCACAAAGCTGCCACTGATGTTGGTCATAGTTTATGCACCTCAAAAGTTGTTTCATGTTGTCATAGGTTTCCTTAACCATAGTGGTTATACTGCACTTTTGTGATGCAAAAGTCACTTCACCACAAACATAGCAGAAGTTATCTGCACTGTTCACACAAGTACGAGGCATCTCTGCTCACTTTGGCTAAACAGAAATGTGTCACTTTGCAAAATCAAACACTGACAAATAAGAGAGCACGACACTGTATGATTTCTAGAGCTGATATAGGGCAATTTGTTCAGCAGAGTGATGTAAGCTTCGTTATGATTGCATCATCCATGACTTCTAGGAATAACATGATGCAATTCATATCATGTATGATGCAATACCAGCTTCAGATTGCATCATTCTTTGTTTTGCCTAAAAAGCAAGTACTGTCCAAACCCAGTCATAGATTTATTCATAGATCCAGTCAAAGATGTATTTTAGTCATTTCTGGTTTAAATTGAGATCCCTTCCCTTTATAACTCACTTATCCTCCGCCATTCCCAAGTCAAGGGTCGTATATACTGCCCCAATAGCATATCTTGAAAACTAGAGCCAATCAACAATTTTAAGCATCATTTTTGTTCTCAGTGACCCAGAATTAGTAAAGTTTGACTACATTCATTTCAGAAGCATTTTGGCTGTAGAGCAGTGTAATGGCTCCCAAAAAGCTGAGGAACTTGTCACTTTTGAGAAATTAGCTACTGCACAGTATTTCTTATGCGGCTACTGCCTCGAATATGGACTTTCAGCTCGCATTTTCCCTTCCTCCTGCTCCCCCATCCCCCCATTTCTATGCAATTTATGTTCTATCTGCAATTACACCTGAAAATGCTCGTTTCACCAGACTTGGTATCTTCTTCTCCTTATTAGTCTTTCATAGACATAATAGTATCACCAGTTGGGATAAGCTTACGAAGATATGACTTAGACCCACTTTATTTAAATTGCATAAAATCTGACTGTCACAAAAGAAACGTAACATAAAATGGGCTCCTGAAATCTCAACCAACATTAAAGCCCGTTAATTCAGGTTCTGAGGGCAGTGTGTTCTGATACTGCCACCCTGTACGTCCTAGCAGAAGTAAAATGCAAGCTACTGCTTTAGGCCTTTTATATGGCTGAGTTAGGCCCACTGCCTCAGTTCCTGTTGAATGCTTATCTGTGACTCTTTAAATTAGCCATTGCAGGACTAGCTGCTACTAGGGTGACCAGATGTCTCAATTTTATAGGGATTGTTCTGATATTCGGGGTTGTGTCTTATACAGGCCCGATTACCCCATCCCGATTTTTCACACTTGCTATCTATCACCCTAGCTGCTACCTAATAGAAGCTGTTATAAGGGAGTGGCTAGTTTGATTTGTTAAACAGATTCTGGATTACGCGAAAAAAGTCACTGCCATTTTCTCAACTATGGGTTGATAATATGGCCAGAAGAGAGAGATTTAGCTTTCCGGGGAAGACTCCAGACACCCCTCCCCTCTAGATAAGCTGCAGCCAGAATGCATCATTCAGGTATCTGCTGAGAGTTGCATATATAAATCTGTACACGGGGATCAGTTATTGTGCACAAAAACAACTTTGATTGGTCCTGCACAAATGCTGTATGTTTCTGAGTACCATCTACTAGCACACTGCGTATTAACATGCATACAGCATCTCTTCTGTGGAGCACTCTCATAACAATCCACAAATTCTCTAGTTTGGGCACACCTAAATGGGGACACTCGGGAAAGTTAAAGTGAATTAATTAGAGATGTGAATTTAGTGTGCTAAAGAAACTGATTCTCTCTTTCATGGTCTGGGGAAGGAATGAAAAGAGACAACACTGCAGTGATTTGGGGAGACACATATACATTGTTAAGAACCATTCATATTCTTCTGATCACACCCACATGTGCACTGATCAGAAATGATGGGCAGGGCAGGGAAGGCATGGATATTTGCAAGGTCTGGATAGAATTCTCACCCTCCCTTTTCAGGAGCTCATCTTCTGCACAAGAGAAAAGGAAATGGAAAGAAACTCCATTCTTTGGTATGAAAGTTCCCCGGGGCATAGGCGCCGATTCTGTGGGTGCTCCGGGGCTGGAGCACCCACAGGGAAAAATTAGTGGGTGCTCTGCACCCACTGGCAGCCAAGCTCCCTTCACCCCCTGTCAAGGCTGTAGCCCCACTTTGAACTTTAGGGTACAAAATGTGGGGGCCTGCATGAAGACTTCTAAGCTTAACTACCAGCTTAGCTCTGGTCCGCTGCCACCATCTCAAGGCTAATTCCCTTCCCTGGGAAGGCTTGAGAAACCTTTCACCAATTCCCTGGTGAATACAGATCCAAACCCCTTGGATCTAAAAACAAGGAAAAATCAATCAGGTTCTTAAAAAGAAGGCTTTTAATTAAAGAAAAAGGTAAAAATCATCTCTGTAAAATCAGTATGGAAAATAACTTCACAGGGTAATCAAACTTAAATTGCTCAGAGGACTCCCCTCTAGTCTTAGGTTCAAAGTACAGCAAACAAAGATAGCAACAGAGGGTCCTGTGGCACCTTTGAGACTAACAGAAGTATTGGGAGCATAAGCTTTCGTGGGTAAGAACCTCACTTCTTCAGATGCAAGTAATGGAAATCTCTAGAGGCAGGTATATATCAGTGTGGAGATAACGAGGTTAGTTCAATCAGGGAGGGTGAGGTGCTCTGCTAGCAGTTGAGGTGTGAACACCAAGGGAGGAGAAACTGTTTCTGTAGTTGGATAGCCATTCACAGTCTTTGTTTAATCCTGATCTGATGGTGTCAAATTTGCAAATGAACTGGAGCTCAGCAGTTTCTCTTTGGAGTCTGGTCCTGAAGTTTTTTTGCTGTAAGATGGCAACCTTTACATCTGCTATTGTGTGGCCAGGGAGGTTGAAGTGTTCTCCTACAGGTTTTTGTATATTGCCATTCCTGATATCTGACTTGTGTCCATTTATCCTCTTGCGTAGTGACTGTCCAGTTTGGCCAATGTACATAGCAGAGGGGCATTGCTGGCATATGATGGCATATATAACATTGGTGGACGTGCAGGTGAATGAGCCGGTGATGTTGTAGCTGATCTGGTTAGGTCCAGTGATGGTGTTGCTGGTGTAGATATGTGGGCAGAGTTGGCATCGAGGTTTGTTGCATGGGTTGGTTCCTGAGTTAGAGTTGTTATGGTGCGGTGCGTGGTTGCTGGTGAGAATATGCTTAAGGTTGGCAGGTTGTCTGTGGGCGAGGACTGGCCTGCCTCCCAAGGTCTGTGAAAGTGAGGGATCATTGTCCAGGATGGGTTGTAGATCACTGATGATGCGTTGGAGAGGTTTAAGCTGAGGACTGTAGGTGATGGCCAGTGGAGTTCTGTTGGTTTCTCTTCTGGGCCTGTCTTGTAGCAGGAGGCTTCTGGGTACACGTCTGGCTCTATTGATTTGTTTCTTTATTTCCTTGTGTGGGTATCGTAGTTTTGAGAATGCTTGGTGAAGATCTTGTAGGTGTTGGTCTCTGTCTGAGGGGTTGGAGCAGATGCGATTGTACCTCAGTGCTTGGCTGTAGACGATGGATTGTGTGGTGTGACCGGGGTGGAAGCTGGAGGCATGAAGGTAGGCGTAGCGGTCGGTGGGTTTTCGGTATAGGGTGGTGTTAATGTGGCCATCGCTTATTTGTACGGTGGTGTCCAGGAAGTGGACCTCCCGTGTAGATTGGTCCAGGCTGAGGTTGATGGTGGGGTGGAAGCTGTTGAAAGCATGGTGGAATTCTTCCAGGGCCTCCTTCCCATGGGTCCAGATGATGAAGATGTCATCAATATAGCGTAGGTAGAGAAGGGGCATGAGTGGACGGGAGCTGAGGAAGCGTTGTTCCAGGTCAGCCATAAAAATGTTGGCATATTGTGGGGCCATGCGTGTGCCCATAGCGGTGCCACTGGTCTGGAGGTATATATTGTCACCAAATTTGAAATAATTGTGTGTGAGGATAAAGTCACAGAGCTCAGCAATAAGTTGTGCTGTGTCATCATCAGGGATACTGTTCCTGACAGCTTGTATTCCATCTGTATGTGGGATGTTAGTGTAGAGAGCTTCTACATCCATGGTGGCTAGGATGGTGTTTTCTGGGAGGTCACCAATGCATTGTAGTTTCCTCAGGAAATCTGTGGTGTCACGGAGATAGCTGGGAGTGCTGGTGGCGTAGGGTCTGAGTAGGGAGTCCACATATCCAGACAGTCCTTCAGTGAGAGTGCCAATGCCCGAGATGATGGGGCGTCCAGGATTTCCAGGTTTGTGGATCTTAGGTAGTAGATAGAATAACCCCGGTATAAACAGTTTCTCCTCCCTTGGTGTTCACACCTCAACTGCTAGCAGAGCACCTCACCCTCCCTGATTGAACTAACCTCGTTATCTCCACACTGATATATACCTGCCTCT